>NC_057797.1:386082237-386090194 GCF_018294505.1 Triticum aestivum
AGAGGGCTTCGACATCAACACCATAGCCTCTCCGATGATGTGTGAGTAGTTTACCTCAGACCTTCGGGTCCATAGTTATTAGCTAGATGGCTTCTTCTCTCTTTTTGGATCTCAATACAATGTTCCCCCCCTCTCTTGTGGAGATCTATTTGATGTAATCTTCTTTTGCGGTGTGTTTGTTGAGACCAATGAATTGTGGGTTTATGATCAAGTTTATCTGTGAACAATATTTGAATCTTCTCTGAATTCTTTTATGTATGATTGGTTATCTTTGCAAGTCTCTTTGAATTATCAGTTTGGTTTGGCCTACTAGATTGATCTTTCTTGCACTGGGAGAAGTGCTTAGCTTTGGGTTCAATCTTGTGGTGTCCTTTCCCAGTGACAGTAGGGGCAGCAAGGCACGTATTGTATTGTTGCCATCGAGGATAACAAGATGGGGTTTATATCATATTGCATGAGTTTATCCCTCTACATCATGTCATCTTACTTAAGGTGTTACTCTGTTCTTTTGAACTTAATACTCTAGATGCATGCTGGATAGCGGTCGATGTGTGGAGTAATAGTAGTAGATGCAGGCAGGAGTCGGTCTACTTGTCTCAGACATGATGCCTATATACATGACCATACCTAGATATTCTCATAACTATGCTCAATTCTATCAATTGCTCAACAGTAATTTGTTTACCCACCGTGATACTTATGCTCTCGACATAAGCCACTAGTGAAACCTATGGCCCCGGGGTCTATTTTTCATCATATTAATCTCCCATCAACAAGCTATTTCTTTTGTCGTTTTTATTTCTCTTTATTTACTTTGCATCTTTGTCATAAAAATACCAAAAACATTATCTTATCATATCTATCAGATCTCACTTTCATAAGTGACCGTGAAGGGATTGGCAACCCCTTTATTGCGTTGGTTGCGAGGATTTTATTTGTTTGTGTAGGTGCGAGGGACTCGTGCATGGCCTCCTATTGGATTGATACCTTGGTTCTCAAAAACTGAGGGAAATACTTACGCTACTTTGCTGCATCACCCTTTCCTCTTCAAGGGAAAACCAACGCAGTGCTCAAGAGGTATCAGCACCGGATAATCTGCTGGAAGCGCTGCGAGGCGCTTCCATTGTGGATGAGCACCGTGTCCTTATGGGCATGGTAATCGAGAAGGTTCAATCCTCCAAAAGCGGACTAACCAAAGCCTGCGCTAGCCTTTTAACAGGCTTTGAGGTAAGTAATGTAATTGTAGAAAGGATATCACAGTGTAGACAGTAGCCCCTGATGCTCTATTCGGTGTTTGGAAAGAAAAAGCCGAACGGAGGATCAAAATAATTTTTGCAGGAGTCTAACATAAGATGTCTATGTGAATAAGTAGGCGTCGCTGCTGGCTGCTGTCGCTCATACTGCAGAGGTCTCCGGCCTGAAGCAGAGCCTGGAGCGGACCGAAGAAGAGCTCAGCCTCATGAAGAAGCAGCTGGAGGACAGGCAAGGTATGCAGTGACCCGCGTGTGAATTGAGGAAGGATGAATGCTTCATGCTGAATAAAGTGTCGTGAGTTTGATTAGGGGCCACGACCGAGGTGGCGGCCCTCAAGAAGGCGTTAGCCAAGGCCGAGGATAAAGCGGCCAAGAAGCGCGCTACGCGCGAGAAACACGAGGCCCGGGTCAGCGAGGTCCAGCAAGAGCTCTAGGACACCGTCAAGAAGTATTAGTCCTTGGAGCGTGATTCTAAGAGGCAAGCGTCCGAACTTGCGAAGGCCCGCAAATGCGCACAAGAGGCTTGAGCTGAGGCCCAGAGCGCCCTTTAGGAAATCCAGGCGGCCAAGAAGATCGCGGCGGGTAAGGCTTTCATTATGCAAAGCAAGTCTGTGAAGGAAATGTTCCTTTTACTTACCCGGATTTGGAGCTCTCCAGGGGCATTTACGGATTTGCCGCGCACGGTATCAGATGCTGCTGAGTTCTATCGAGCCAAAGAAGGGAGTTCTACGGAGAAGCTGTTCTGGTCTCAATATCTTGGACCAGAACATCTGGTGCCCTTCAGCGACCGGCTGAAACAGCTGGTCGAGCTGCACAAGGCGGCCGAGCTAGCCATGAAGGACCTGATAGTCCGATTATGGCCTGCCGCGCCTATACCCAGCAGCTACTTCGGACTTGTGAAGCGGCATGTTAGTGCCTGCCCACGGCTTGAGGTCATAAAGCGATCGGTATGTATTGAAGGTGCCCGGATGGCCTTTGCCCGTGTCAAGATGCACTGGGTGAAGATGGATGCCAAGAAGCTGATGACCGAGGGGCCGCCTGAGGGCAACGAGCACCGCTATCTCGAGTTATATTTTGATGGTGTCCTGGAGGGATCCTGCCTTGTGGCAGAGCAATGTGTGAAGGATGTTATATTCCCATGAAAATATTCGTATTATCCTATCCTGTAACATGAATCAACGATGTTGTGTAATATAATGCTTGTTATGTTTTAATTTTTTCCTCTTGTGCGTCCGTGTTGTATGAAATCTGAGGGTTGGCCAGTCACCGGCTTGTGCCCCCATGTAGGTAGTATGGGGGTGTTCGGGATGGAATCTAAATAATCTTGATCCAATTATATGGTCCTTGAAGGAGTTGTTTAGTGCAACGAACCAGGCAACCAGACTATGCGGCTTGAACGCCCTCACTTGGCCATAGGAGTTTTATAATAAAAACATGGGCGCAACCCCTAGTATCCGAACTAGAGTGCTATAAGCGTCGGAAGTACCGATCCTTTGCGTAATGGGGAAGAAATCTCCAATGATTTGTAACCTCCCAACAGCTGACCGGCTCTCACCGCATCATGACAGTCAGTTTTCGACTTTCTCTACTGAGGTGCTCCTTTGGATAAACCAAGGCACAGTCGCAGTAGTTCTCCCTTTACTACCTTAGCCGATATAGCGGAACGTAAGGTAGCAAGAACACGAGCCGGGCAACCCAACTATTGACCAAAGACATGATTCAGAGCCAATGCATATAATGCTAAATTCGGGGTGCCGAACTATACTTATAAAAAGTGTTTGGACTTTTGTTGCCATAATGTGGGGTGCTATGAAGCCCCTGGCAAACATCAAATGTACCAAAGTGTACGGGTGCTACCTGATAGGTTTATCCACAGGGGAGCTGAAAAAGAGAAAGAAAACAGAAAAGGTACAAAGGTAAAAAGCTAGGGTCCTAAAGCTCCAGCCGCAAACTGTTCTCATTGTAATTTAATTAGTATGTCAAGGCGCATTGATACAGGTAGTGCGATAAGCAACATGCTATTTGACATGCCGAAACCAAGGGAGAGCTGCATGTGGGTCCTAAAAAACAGGTAGAGTTATCTTTAACGGAATCACCTAAAAAGTCCCCATATGTCTATGTTTCTTGCCATCTTGGTGTGTTTATCCTTCAAGAGGACAGATGACCAGTCCACCAGATGGGGCCTGTGAGATTGAGACCTGCAAAGGAAACAAGTAAAAGTGAAAGTATGTGTGTATCCGATGTCGGTTGAGCCGTACTATGGACCACAAGCTAGCTATGCCTCCATCGATGCCCATGGGATTTTGAGTGCGTAGTTATGTACGTGCGGCACGAATGCCACCACTTTATCGGGACTGAGACAGAGGCCCGATTGCTAGTCGAGCTCCTGACGAGCCGAGCTCTCCTGCTGCAGAGTAGTTCGGACCCTCTTAACGATGTCCGTGGGCTCGACAGCCGAATTAAGGTTCTGCTTGAGAAGGCCACTCTGAACTTCTGCTGCTAAGGCAGCTGTGTGCTCTTCTGTACGGAGGGAGCGTTCCATATTTCCGTTGACCATTATGACGCCGCGCGGACCGGGCATCTTGAGCTTGAGGTAAGCATAATGTGGTACTGCGTTGAATCGAGTAAACGCAGTTCGTCCGAGCAGTGCGTGATAGCCGATGCGGAAGGGGACAATATCAAAGATTAACTCCTCGCTTCAGAAGTTGTCCAGAGATCCGAGGACAACCTCTAGTGTGATTGAGCCCATATAGCGGGCTTCTACACCTGGTATGACTCCTTTGAAGGTAGTCCCGGTGGGCTTGATCCGTGATGGGTTAATGCCCATTTTTCGCGTTGTATCCTGATAGAGCAGATTGAGGCTGCTGCCTTCGTCCATAAGGATGCGAGTCAGGTGGAACCCATCAATTATTGGGTCTAGGACCAGTGCGGCTGAACCACCATGACAGATACTGGTCGGATGATCCTGGCGATCAAAAGTGATCGGGCATGACAACCATGGATTAAATTTTGGGGCGACTGGCTCTATCGCGTATATGTCCTTGAGCGCACGCTTGCGCTCCCTCTTGGGGATGTGGGTAGCATATATCATGTTCACCATTTTGACCTAAGGGGGAAACTTCTTATGTCCCCCTGTGTTCGGTTGCCGGGGCTCTTCGTCATCGTCCTCGCTTTGCGATCCCTTTTCTCTATTCTCGATGTTTAATTTGCCGGCCTATTTAAAAACCCAGCAGTCTCTATTTGTATGATTGGGTGGCTTGTCTGGGGTGTCATGAATCTGGCACGGGCGATCAAGTATGCGTCCAAGCTGGATGGGCCTAAATTGTTCTTTTGGAATGGTTTCTTCCGCTGACCGGACTTAGAGCCACTGAATCCGGCATTGACCGCCGTATCCTCGGTGTTATCACTGTTGTTTCGATGCTTGTATCTGTTGCGTCAAGACTTGTCTGTGTTATTTTTAAGTTCAGGGGTGCCGGCGTCGCTTGCATTGTTTTT
Source organism: Triticum aestivum (assembly GCF_018294505.1). NCBI lineage: Eukaryota > Viridiplantae > Streptophyta > Magnoliopsida > Poales > Poaceae > Triticum > Triticum aestivum. The sequence goes on from NC_057797.1 coordinate 386,086,986, forward strand.
GCTATGGGCCAACCAACTGTCCTCGCCCTCACAAAAGCGGGTCATGAGTGCCGTGAGGGCCGCCATGGATTTCGGCTTTTCTTGGTCGAGGTGGCGAGCGAGCCATTCGTCGCGGATGCTGTGTTTGAAGGCGGCTAGGGCTTCGGCATAGGGACAATCGACGATTTTGTTCTTTTTAGTTAAGAACCTAGTCCAAAATTTCCCGGTGGACTCTCCAGGTTGCTGAACTATGTGGCTTAAGTCATCGGCGTCTGGTGGCCGGACATATGTACCTTGGAAGTTGTTGGGGAAGGCTTCTTCCAAGTCCTGCCAGCTGCCGATAGAATTTTCAGGCAGGCTGTTTAACCAGTGCTGAGATGGCCCCTTGAGTTTTAAAGGGAGGTATTTGATGGCGTGGAGGTCATCGCCGCGGGCCAAATGAATGTGGAGAATGAAGTCTTCGATCCACATCGCGGTGTCCGTTGTTCCATCGTATGATTCTATATTCGCGGGTTTGAATCCTTATGGGAATTCATGATCCATGACCTCATCAGTGAAGCAATGAGGGTGTGTGGCGCCTCCATATCGGGCCGTATCGTGACGTAGCTCTGATGGAGTCCATCTGCGGTTTTTAGCCCGCGCATGACTAAGTTTGTCACGTCCGAATAGGTTGCCGTCATCGCGTGTCGAGGCACATCCTTGAGATCCGTAGATTGATCTGGCATGTCCTGCTTTATTGTTCAGGTTTTGCCAGAGGTCATATGTATGACCGTGGGCTAATTTACCCCTACCTATGCGATGAGGTGGGGTGGGCTGGTGTTCGGCGTGAGTTGCCGTCTTGTCCCGACCACGTGGTGGTCGGCCAGCCGCATTGTACGATGGTGGTATGTATTTCGAGGCCTCCTCATCAAACTGAGGTAGCAATTTGCGCTTTGGGTAACTTTTGGTTGGGCGCTTGAGGCTGTATTCTTCGGCTGCTAGGTCATCGGTCCATTTATAATTGAGAAGATCTTGATCAGCTTGAAGCTTCTGCTTCTTCTTTTTTAGGCTCCTTGCCGTGGCTATTAGCTGGCACTTGAAGCGCTCCTGCTCCAGAGGTTCCTCAGGCACGATGAAGTCATCGGTGCCGAGGCTCACCTCATCCTCGGAAAGCGGAAGATAACTTCCGTCCTCTGAGTCTTCGTGCGTGGCCTGTTTACAAAGGCTAATCTGCCCATCTTCCAGTTCATCTTGTTCATTAGCTGTTTCAACGGGGTCTTCGTTGTCTTCGGCACCTTCTGGAGTGCTATCTTCTCCTGTGCCGGTGTTGCTGTCTTTACTGTGGCGTGACTTATAGCGGCGCCGCTGACGCCGATGCTTGGATTGTATTTCGGAAGGTTTATCCTCAGCTGGATCTTCCTTGTCATCGCCGCTGTTCTCCTTTGGTGCATCCACCATGTATACATCATACGAGGAAGTGGTCGTCCAGCATCCTGTGAACGGTGGGTTCTGGGCCTCTTCTTCTCCTGCATCGTCGTCCATACCTTCGATGTCCTTGGAGTTGTAATCAAGTGTGTCGGTTAAATCCTCGACCGTGGCTATGAAGTTGGTGGCGGGCGGGTAGAAAAATTCTCCATCGTCAGCCCCTAGTTCGAACCGGATATAGTTCGGCTATGAGTCCTCCGCCAAGGACAGGTTCTTTAACGAGTTTAGCATGTCGCCCAAAGGCGAGTGCTGGAAGATGTCTGCGGCACCAAATTCGAAGATCGATAAATGATCAAGTTCGGCGTCCGCGGGCTCACATGGTTCCGAACTAACCGCCGGAAACGAGTCCGGAGTTTCGGTGGCACAGGTATCGTGCGAGATCAAGTCTATGTGCGGCTCCAACACCGTGGAATCTGTGGCCTCTATGGTGGGCTCGATCCTCCCGTCCTTGGATGGCGGAGTCTACTCTGGATCTAAGGTCAGAGCGGTTATGGGAGCTGTCTCCTGGATGCGGTCCGTTGACAGATTTAGGTCATGTCCCTCAGGGTGACGAGGAGTGGTAGCCGCAGTCTCAAATCCAGCGAAGATCAAGTCTCCACGGATATCCGCAACATAGTTCAAGCTCCCAAATCTGACCTGATGGCCAGGGGCATAGCTTTCGATCTGCTCCAGATGGCCAAGCGAGTTGACCCATAGAGCGAAGCTGCCGAACACGAAGATCTGTTCGGGGAGGAAGACTCTCCCTTGGGCAGCATCATTGTAGATGGTTGAAGGAGCCATCGAACCTCTTGATGACGGCACAGTGGAACTCTCAATGAAAGCACCAATGTCGGTTTCAAAACCGGCGGATCTCGGGTAGGGGGTCTCGAACTGTGCGTCTAAGGTCGATGGTAATAGTAGACAGGGGACACACTGTTTTACCCAGGTTCGGGCCCTCTCTATGGAGGTAATACCCTACGTCCTGCTTGATTGATCTTGATGAATATGAGTATTACAAGAGTTGATCTACCACGAGATCGTAATGGCTAAACCCTAGAGGTCTAGCTTGTATGGCTATGATAATGTATATCCTCCGGACTAAGTCCTCCAGTTTATATAGACACCGGGAGGATCTAGGGTTACACAAGTGTGACGCCCGGGTAATCAAGCTACAGTAACCCTCTGGTAATGATGCCATGTCACCACGATTACCGTTGTTAATCTCGTGTTAGTTCGAAACCGTTTCAAATTCAAATTCAAAATCTAGTCAAACGGTAAAAGTTTTGAAAAGTCAAATCTAAAATGTTCAAAGTGTAGCAAATAAATCATAGATGATTATGGTGGTGGATCCAAATTAACATACAATGTTTAAGTGCATTAGATAATAGGAACAGTCACTGAAACAATAATTTAAACGTCTCTTAAATAATTAAATTATTAAAAACTACTTTTTATAACTACAAGAATAATTGTGGCAGTGGTATAAATACTATTAGTAATTTAGGTGCTAACTATATGTTTTACAAAACTAAAACAATTAGGGTAATAAAATTAAAACAGAAAAAAAGAAGCACCCCCCCCCCCGCTGGGCCTACCGGCCCAACTAGCCAGCCGGCCGGCCCAGCCGACCACTTCGCCTCTGGTCTACGAGGCCACCTCCCCCGAACCCTAACCCTCACCCGATCCCCACTCCCCCCACTCTCCCCTCACTCCCTTGATCCAAATCGGGATCGAGGCGACCACGCCCCCGACCCCGACGACATCGCCCCGACGCACGTCGCCGTCCT
>NC_057797.1:386090702-386098331 GCF_018294505.1 Triticum aestivum
GCTCACCGCGTGCCTCTCCCCGTCGCTCCCGTGCACGGCCTCGCTGGCCCACGGCCGCGGCCACGTCGCTCGACCGCCCTGCTCGTGACCCGTGGCCGCGCCACCATCGCCTCCTCATGCGCCCCCCACTGCGTCGCGGCCTTCGCCTGGACGCCGCCCCTCGCTGCCGATTCCCGGCGCCCGCACGCGTGCCGACCGCCTCGGTCGCGCCCGGTGGCCTCACCCCCACACCGCCGCCCCGCAACGCTCGGTCGGGTGTGCCCCTGTTCGGGCTGTGCCCCGACGCCCGCGCCCTCTAGGCCCCTATGGGCCACAGACATGTGGGGCCCGGCCCCAGAACGTTTAAAAAAAGGAAATAAAATAAAAATGAAATAATAAAATTAATAAATAAATAATCAATTAATTAGTGGATTAATTAACTTAATTAATCTTGTTTAGTTAACCTAATTAACTATTATGAGTTATTTAAACTGTGATTAGATTAGTTAAATCCTAATTAGAGTAAATAGAGTATGACATGCGGGACCCACACGTCAGATTGACCCAGTCAACTCCCTCTTGACTGCTGACGTCATGCTGACGTCATGATGATGTCAGCATGCACTATTCTGGATAATGTTAGAATTGAATAGTTAAATAAATTCTAAAAATGATTAAAACTTTAGAAAATCATATAAAATAAACCGTAGCTCAGATGAAAATACTTTCTACATGAAAGTTGCTCAGAACGACGAGACGAACCCGGACACGCAGCCCGTTCATCCGCCACGCACCCCTAACGTATCAAACTCGCAACTTTCCCCCTCTGGTTCATCTGTCCGAAAACACGAAACACCGGGGATATTTTGCCGGATGTTTCCCCCTTCACCGGTATCACCTCATACCGCGTTAGAACACGTCTAGCTCTGCCTGTTATCCTGTTATGCATTTGCTTGCTATGTATTTACTGTTTCTACCCCCCTCTTCTCTTTGGTAGACCCCGTGACGATGCTGATGCCCCAGTTCGACTATGGAGTTGATGACCCCTCTCTCTTGCCAGAGCAACCAGGCAAGCCCCCCCCCTTGATCACCAGATATCGCCTATTCTACTCTATACTGCTTGCATTAGAGTAGTGTAGCATGTTACTGCTTTCTGTTAATCCTATTCTGATGCATAGCCTGTCATTGCTGCTACAGTCATTGATACCTTACCCGCAATCCTAAATGCTTAGTATAGGATGCTAGTTTATCACCTTTGGCCCTACATTCTTGTCAGTCTGCCTTGCTATACTATAGGGCCGTGATCACTCGGGAGGTGATCACGGGTATATATTATACATACTTACATACTATACAGATGGTGACTAAAGTCGGGTCAGCTCGAAGAGTACCCGCGAGTGATTCACGGATTGGGGGCTGAAAGGACCTTTGTCCCGACGGCCCTCTGTGTGGATCTTTGTGGCGGAGCGACAGGGCAGGTTGAGACCACCTAGGAGACAGGTGGGCCTGGCCCTGTTCGGCGTTCACGGATATTTAACACGCTTAACAAGATCTTGGTATTTGATCTGAGTTGGCTACGAGCCTATACGCACTAACCATCTACGCGGGAGTAGTTATGGGTATCCTGACATCGTGGTATCAGCCGAAGCACTTCGTGACGTCAGCGACTGAGCGGCGCGCGCTGGGTTGGACTGCGTTAACGCAACTTCCTTTGTAATGGAGGTTGCTAGGTCTGCTCACCGGCCGCGTACGCAACGTGCAGGTGTGCTTAGGGCGATGGGCCCAGACCCCTGCGCGCTTAGGTTTAGACCGGCGTGCTGGCCTCTCCGTTGAGCCTAGGTGGGGCTGCGACGTGTTGATCTTCCGCGGCCGGGCATGACCCAGGAAAGTGTGTCCGGCCAAATGGGATCAAGCGTGCTGGGTAAGTTGGTGCACCCCTGCAGGGAAGTTAATCTATTCGAATAGCCGTGATCTTCGGTAACATGACGACTTGGAGTTGTACCTTGACCTTATGACAACTAGAACCGGATACTTAATAAAACACACCCTTCCAAGTGCCAGATACAACCGCTGGTCGCTCTCCCTCAGGGATATGAGTAGGGGATCGCCGGGTAGGATTATGCTATGCGATGCTACTGGAGATGCTACTTGGAGATACTACTTGGAGATGCTACTTGGAGATGCTACCTGGATGACTTCAATCTACTCTCTTCTACGTGCTGCGAGACGGAGGCTGCCAGAAGCGTAGTCTTCGATAGGACTAGCTATCCCCCTTTTATTCTGGCATTCTGTAGTTCAGTCCACCGATATGGCCTCCTTACACATATACCCATGCATATGTAGTGTAGTTCCTTGCTTGCGAGTACTTTGGATGAGTACTCACGGTTGCTTTCTCCCCCCCCCTTTTCCCCCTTTCCTTTCTTTCTGGTTGTCGCAACCAGATGCTGAAGTCTAGGAGCCAGACGCCACCGTCGACAACGACCCCTACTACACCGGAGGTGCCTACTACTACGTGCAGCCCGCTGACGACGACCAGGAGTAGTTAGGAGGATCCCAGGCAGGAGGCCTGCGCCTCTTTCGATCTGTATCCCAGTTTGTGCTAGCCTTCTTAAGGCAAACTTGTTTAACTTATGTCTGTACTCAGATATTGTTGCTTCCGCTGACTCGTCTATGATCGAGCACTTGTATTCGAGCCCTCGAGGCCCCTGGCTTGTATTATGATGCTTGTATGACTCATTTATGTTTTAGAGTTGTGTTGTGATATCTTCCCGTGAGTCCCTGATCTTGATCGTACACATTTGCGTGCATGATTAGTGTACGATTGAGTCGGGGGCGTCACAAGTTGGTATCAGAGCCAACCGCCTGTAGGAATCCCCTTTCCAACTCCTTGGCCGAAGTCGAGTCTAGTCGTTGAAAAACTTTTACTAACATGGCTGTGTGGCCCATGGGCCCACGTCGCCATCGGGTGGTAGTAGGATCTTTTACTCCTCGACCTTTACTCTGGGAATTCTGAACTCTCTTCTATTCGGGTTAAACGATTTTTGCTAAAAATCTAACATTAGGATCTCGTTGTCACTTTCACCCCGGAGAGCCCCTAATTATTGATGATCATCTGCTGGACCAGAAGACCCCGAAGATACTCTCCGCTGTTAACCCGAGAACTTGTGTTCATCGCGTTTGCAATTCCCCTTCCACCGTCAACCCTTATGGATAACTACTTGAAGTTATTCTTACATTCATCCCCAGTTGGTCTTGTTATTACAGGATACCCCGAAACACTCGTCGTTGTTTCGATAATCCTTTGAGCTTACTGCCTCGCTGTTCATTGACACCTGAATACCCCTCCGGTTAATTCTCGCACTTGTTGAGTATCCGCTCATCCCCCCAGTTGTTCATGTGTTACACAAAAGCCTTCGAAATACCATTCGATATTCCGAAAATCCTCAGCAACCTATTGCTCTGGAATTTCTTGTTTGCTTTCATTATGATTAATCCCATAAGTATAGTATTCATATTGGCATCCTTCGTCACCATCATTTTTGAGTCCGTTGATTCAATATGTTGTGAATGTTCACAATCATCAGTCGAGTCCTAGGATTATCTTTCCGGCTCAGACGTCATTTTGAACATGAGCTGGTTCTCGACCAAACTATCTGTCGTCGATTGTTGCTCTGGTATATTCAATTGATCCATCCTTGATCAGAACGTCTGCTTCTCATCCCTTGTTTTGGAAATCATAATTCCTTTGCATTTAAGCTTTGAATTATTCAGATGATTCCATAACCTGTTGCATTCGCATTCTTTCTTCCTCTGATTGGGTATCAATACTCACCTCAGCTCCACTGTGGATCGCCTTATCCACTGTTGGATTATTATATCCGACAGTGTCCTTCATAATTAATCACCTTGTGAGTCCTTCTCCGATACATAATGCCTTTGTTAAATTGTATCCTTTCCTTTTGTCATCCATGCTCTGCTTTCGAGCTGGTGATACTTACTCTTGAAGCTTATGGTGTATGTTCGCAAGAAGCCCCGATGGGATTGAACCAACGCCTTCCCTCATCGGTGTGAACCCGAAAGATTTCACGAGTCATACTTATCTGGTATTGCACCAGGTAAAACCTTCAACAACTAATGTCATCTTCGAAATACGAGAGGTGAATGGAAGATTATGCATTGAGGAAGTGGGAGTCGACCTTGAACTTTGTGTTCATGCCCATGGACGCGATGTATATCCTATCATGGAAGATTCTTGTAATAATAACTATTTCCTTGATAACTAACATATGGTATCTGTGAATTGATCCCTTGCAACCGTGGTTCCGACCATGATTGTTCTTCTTTGATTCCATTTCTCGGACAAGTTAAAACAATTGTCTTCTATGGATCAATACACCAGTCCAACCTTTACTTTGATCTTGTGTCGAGTATTACCCCCCTGGTATCTCGAGATTATCATGGAACTGCATAACTTCTTATGAGTTCTTCATCAAGTGCTACCTTCCCACTGATTCCAATTTTTCACGGGCTCTGAGTTATTAAACACTCAAAGACACCGATAACTGAACCAAGTCCGCACTACGGTTCAACAACTCTTCAGTGATCTTCGTTAAGTACGAGTTTGTACCCGATCATGTCATTCCTAGCCTGCTCTGCTATATCTATTCGTGTTGATTTTAATTGTGCTACCTGGTCCTTCTTCTCGGAGCACAATTTTTGACGATGAGCTAAGCTTACGTCAATTTTCCTCATCATGTCATTTTGCCTTGAACAACAAACTTGGTTTGGAGTTTATGACGTACCCGTGACTCCAATAACCTTTCGCTTCATCATTCCTTTGACTTGAGGTCATCGCCGATCGATTACACCTTCATGAAATCTCTAGACAAAGGTGTCGTGATCATCAACATTCTGGGGTCTTCCAAGATATCTATCGAATTCTTGATGAGAAACAACATCCTTTGCCCTTGATGGTTTGGGTTATCATCCACAACATTATTGCATTCCCTCCAACACAAAATTTGTTCATGTTTTGTGTTGATCCTTGAGTTCCTTTCTATCCTACTTATGTTATGACTCTACCGTGGAGTATTACCATCTTTGATGTCAAGAATGTTGTGAGGATTGCTCCACCTCTTCAGAATTCTTGCTATAATGATACTTCTCACCATCATCATTCTTTCTTGGTCCTCGTGTTGATTTCAATCGGGGTACCCACAAGTGAACGGTGTTGTTTGGATTCTGCCCTCCTAGCAACCCTCTTAATGGTCGACCGTTCATTCTTAGACTATTAATTATTGAATCACCATTCCGACATTGGTCGTGCAACCCAACCCATATTTTGGGCGCACCTTTCAATCAATGTTTAATTGTGTATGTCTCCCTCGAGCTTACTTCCTTATATCATTTGATATGACAAATGTTATCTCCTTATCCACATAATTGTGGAGATCCATCTTTTGGATACCTCGATGAGTTATCGCTGGGTCCATCAGTCACCTCCTCATCCTGTTCTTGATTTAATGATGAACTCTTGTTTCGGAATTCGCTTCCATAGTTCAATTCCCGAGAATCTTATACTGTCATCTCGACAATTTGTGTTGCACCTTTCTTCTCAGGCATCCCGAGTCTGAGTTATCTTAACACCAATCAGATCTGAATCTCGGCCAGATATGACGGTTGGAACATATTTCCATGAGATATAACATTGGCCTTTATATGACCCGGTAAGGTGATGCCATGCCCAGCACCCCTGGCCGGAGCCCTATTGTTATAGTTCCCATTTTAGCAAGGGTAGCCATTCTTCCATTAGGAAATAGTAAGGCTTATTCTATAAGCTATTCCTGATGGATGCTTGTGTATCCAAAGTTCGACCTTTGCTTGAAGGCCATGTCAATGCTATCTCGAAGCATGTCGTTGGTACTTCGATCTTCAAAATGCTAAATTTTCTTTATCAATTAACCAAACATCATTGTATGGGTAATGTCATGAAATTTCTCTCCCCTACCTAAAGAGTTTACTACATTATATCATGTCATGGGTATCATGCTCTGCTCGTCCTTCTGAAGGATATACCTTTGAAATATGTGTTTAAACACATTTTCCTTTCCATTGTTCTGTTTAATCTGATAATCATATTTTCATTCCATTTGTGGGGTTAACGTTTCTTGTGATCTATATGATCTAAGCAGTGATATTCTCCTGCTTATGTTAACACCTTGACGCACAACTCTGTCAGTAAGACCCTGTTACTATTGTTGAAAACATTTCGGTAACCACCGATGGATAAGAACTTTGCCTATTGGTCCGCCTCATTCAACGAGCAGGAATTGGTTCTCTTCGTCCCTCGCCCTTGGTACCGATGTTGTTGCCGACAGAACTGACGGGCTATCCTCTGAAATGCCTTACTTACATGATCGTGCAAGACGTCATCGCCCTTCCTACTTTTAAAACCACATGGTGGGCCCATAACCCACAGTTCCACAGGATCGAAATCTGACTCTCCTGTACACCCCCTGTTTCCAAAGTTATTCCTCCCGCGTGGACTCGTATGTAATTCGTGAGCCACCTTCCGATGAGATCATCAATTCTGCCATCGGACACAATAATTATTCCGTGGCTTTAAAACCACTTTCACCTTCTGGCTAGGCATTGAACGATTGCCTGGCTGCCTGAAACTTCTTATTGTACCTTCCAACTTTACTCTCGATGTGTTTTATTTGTTCAACTCGAGAGGTACTCATGTGCTCATTCATGGGTTAATCCCAGATCATTACCCTTATAACATACTATCGTTGCCAATATGCCTTGTTACCTATTCGTAAATACGATGAAGATCCCGAAGAAAGGATGCCGACTTCATCATGATGACCTGAAGCGGAGAAATGAAAACATCAATGTACTGGACCGGTCTCTTCCAGAAGAGCAAGCCAGAATGAGAAGACCCGCTAGATTCGTTACCAAACCTTCCCACCCCCCCCCTTTTCACTACCTCTTAAATCTCGGGACGAGATTTCTTGTAGTGGAGGAGAATTGTGACGCCCGGGTAATCAAGCTACAGTAACCCTCTGGTAATGATGCCATGTCACCACGATTACCGTTGTTAATCTCGTGTTAGTTCGAAACCGTTTCAAATTCAAATTCAAAATCTAGTCAAACGGTAAAAGTTTTGAAAAGTCAAATCTAAAATGTTCAAAGTGTAGCAAATAAATCATAGATGATTATGGTGGTGGATCCAAATTAACATACAATGTTTAAGTGCATTAGATAATAGGAACAGTCACTGAAACAATAATTTAAACGTCTCTTAAATAATTAAATTATTAAAAACTACTTTTTATAACTACAAGAATAATTGTGGCAGTGGTATAAATACTATTAGTAATTTAGGTGCTAACTATATGTTTTACAAAACTAAAACAATTAGGGTAATAAAACTAAAACAGAAAAAAAAGAAGCACCCCCCCGCTGGGCCTACCGGCCCAGCTAGCCAGCCGGCCGGCCCAGCCGACCACTTCGCCTCTGGCCTACGAGGCCACCTCCCCCGAACCCTAACCCTCACCCGATCCCCACTCCCCCCCACTCTCCCCTCACTCCCTCGATCCAAATCGGGATCGAGGCGACCACGCCCCCGACCCCGACGACATCGCC
>NC_057797.1:386098820-386146747 GCF_018294505.1 Triticum aestivum
CCTGTGTCGCCCCGGTCACCACCATCCCCGGCCGCGGTCGACGCGCTCCGGCCCCGCCCGTTGCGCGCTCACCGCGTGCCTCTCCCCGTCGCTCCCGTGCATGGCCTCGCTGGCCCACGGCCGCGGCCACGGCGCTCGACCGCCCTGCTCGTGACCCGTGGCCGCGCCACCATCGCCTCCTCATGCGCCCCCCCACTGCGTCGCGGCCTTCGCCTGGACGCCGCCCCTCGCTGCCGATTCCCGGCGCCCGCACGCGTGCCGACCGCCTCGGTCGCGCCCGGTGGCCTCACCCCCACACCGCCGCCCCGCAACGCTCGGTCGGGTGCGCCCCTGTTCGGGCTGTGCCCCGACGCCCGCGCCCTCTAGGCCCCTATGGGCCACAGACATGTGGGGCCCGGCCCCAGAACGTTTAAAAAAAGAAAAAAAAAGAAAAAGGAAATAAAATAAAAATGAAATAATAAAATTAATAAATAAATAGTCAATTAATTAGTGAATTAATTAACTTAATTAATCTTGTTTAGTTAACCTAATTAACTATTGTGAGTTATTTAAACTGTGATTAGATTAGTTAAATCCTAATTAGAGTAAATAGAGTATGACATGCGGGACCCACACGTCAGATTGACCCAGTCAACTCCCTGTTGACTGCTGACGTCATGCTGACGTCATGATGATGTCAGCATGCACTATTCTGGATAATGTTAGAAGTAAATAGTTAAATAAATTCTAAAAATGATTAAAACTTTAGAAAATCATATAAAATAAACCATAGCTCAGATGAAAATACTTTCTACATGAAAGTTGCTCAGAACGACGAGACGAACCCGGATACGCAGCCCGTTCATCCGCCACGCACCCCTAACGTATCAAACTCGCAACTTTCCCCCTCTGGTTCATCTGTCCGAAAACACGAAACACCGGGGATATTTTCCCGGATGTTTCCCCCTTCACCGGTATCACCTCATACCGCGTTAGAACACGTCTAGCTCTGCCTGTTATCCTGTTATGCACTTGCTTGCTATGTATTTACTGTTTCTCCCCCCCTCTTCTCTTCGGTAGACCCCGTGACGATGCTGATGCCCCAGTTCGACTATGGAGTTGACGACCCCTCTCTCTTGCCAGAGCAACCAGGCAAGCCCCCCCTTGATCACCAGATATCGCCTATTCTACTCTATACTGCTTGCATTAGAGTAGTGTAGCATGTTACTCCTTTCCGTTAATCCTATTCTGATGCATAGCCTGTCATTGCTGCTACAGTCATTGATACCTTACCCGCAATCCTAAATGCTTAGTATAGGATGCTAGTTTATCACCTTTGGCCCTACATTCTTGTCAGTCTGCCTTGCTATACTATAGGGCCGTGATCACTCGGGAGGTGATCACGGGTATATATTATACATACTTACATACTATACAGATGGTGACTAAAGTCGGGTCAGCTCGAAGAGTACCCGCGAGTGATTCACAGATTGGGGGCTGAAAGGACCTTTGTCCCGACGGCCCTCTGTGTGGATCTTTGTAGCAGAGTGACAGGGCAGGTTGAGACCACCTAGGAGACAGGTGGGCCTGGCCCTGTTCGGCGTTCGCGGATATTTAACACGCTTAACGAGATCTTGGTATTTGATCTGAGTTGGCTACGAGCCTATACGCACTAACCATCTACGCGGGAGTAGTTATGGGTATCCCAACGTCGTGGTATCAGCCGAAGCACTTTGTGACGTCAGCGACTGAGCGGCGCGCGCCGGGTTGGACTGCGTTAACGCAACTTCCTTTGTAATGGAGGTTGCTAGGTATGCTCACCGGCCGCGTACGCAACGTGCAGGTGTGCTCAGGGGATGGGCCCAGACCCCTGCGCGCTTAGGTTTAGACCGGCGTGCTGGCCTCTCCGTTGAGCCTAGGTGGGGCTGCGACGTGTTGATCTTCCGCGGCCGGGCATGACCCAGGAAAGTGTGTCCGGCCAAATGGGATCAAGCATGCTGGGTAAGTTGGTGCACCCCTGCAGGGAAGTTAATCTATTCGAATAGTCGTGATCTTCGGTAACAGGACGACTTGGAGTTGTACCTTGACCTTATGACAACTAGAACCAGATACTTAATAAAACACACCCTTCCAAGTGCCAGATACAACCGGTGGTCGCTCTCCCTCAGGGATATGATGAGGGGATCGCCGGGTAGGATTATGCTATGCGATGCTACTGGAGATGCTACTTGGAGATGCTACTTGGAGATGCTACTTGGAGATGCTACCTGGAGGACTTCAATCTACTCTCTTCTACGTGCTGCGAGACGGAGGCTGCCAGAAGCGTAGTCTTTGATAGGACTAGCTATCCCCCTTTTATTCTGGCATTCTGCAGTTCAGTCCACCGATATGGCCTCCTTACACATATACCCATGCATATGTAGTGTAGTTCCTTGCTTGCGAGTACTTTGGATGAGTACTCACGGTTGCTTTCTCCCCCCCTTTTCCCCCTTTCCTTTCTTTCTGGTTGTCGCAACCAGATGCTGAAGTCCAGGAGCCAGACGCCACCGTCTACGACGACCCCTACTACACCAGAGGTGCCTACTACTACGTGCAGCCTGCTGACGACAACCAGGAGTAGTTAGGAGGATCCCAGGCAGGAGGCCTGCGCCTCTTTCGATCTGTATCCCAGTTTGTGCTAGCCTTCTTAAGGCAAACTTGTTTAACTTATGTCTGTACTCAGATATTGTTGCTTCCGCTGACTCGTCTATGATCGAGCACTTGTATTCGAGCCCTCGAGGCCCCTGGCTTGTATTATGATGCTTGTATGACTCATTTATGTTTTAGAGTTGTGTTGTGATATCTTCCCGTGAGTCCCTGATCTTGATCGTACACATTTGCGTGCATGATTAGTGTACGATTGAGTCGGGGGCGTTACAACAAGGTCGGTTACAAAGAAAGAAATCAACAAATTTAGTCGCCAAGCTTGCCTTCCACGCCAAGGAGAGTCCCATCCAGACACGGATATAGTCTTCGGTCTTCGTATCATCACAGCCCATCAGTCCGGCCCATGGCTAATAGGCCGGACGCCCGAGGACCCCATAGTCCAGGACTCCCTCAACACGTTTTTGTCTTGACTCTCCGGTAGAAACTTTGGGGCACTCTTTGAAGTTTTTGTGTTGGTTGAATAGATGAATCTGAGATTGTGTGATGCATATCGTATAATCATACCCACAGATACTTGAGGTGACATTGGAGTATCTAGGTGACATTATGGTTTTGGTTGATTTGTGTCTTAAGGTGTTATTCTAGTACGAACTCTAGGATAGATTGAACGGAAAGAATAGCTTCATGTTATTTTACTACGGACTCTTGAATAGATCGATCAGAAAGGATAACTTTGAGGTGGTTTCGTACCTTACAATAATCTCTTCGTTTGTTCTCCGCTATTAGTGACTTTGGGGTGACTCTTTGTTGCATGTTGAGCGATAGTTATATGATCCAATTATGTTATTATTGTTGAGAGAACTTGCACTAGTGAAAGTATGAAACCTAGACCTTGTTTCAACGCATTGCAATACCGTTTGTGCTCACTTTTATCATTATTTACCTTGTTGTTTTATATTTTCATATTACAAAAACCTATATCTACCATCCATATTGCACTTGTATCACCATCTCTTCGCCGAACTAGTGCACATATACAATTTACCATTGTATTGGGTGTGTTGGGGACACAAGAGACTCTTTGCTATTTGGTTGCAGGGTTGTTTGAGAGAGATCGTCTTCATCCTACGCCTCCCACGGATTGATAAACCTTAGGTCATCCACTTGAGGGAAATTTGTTGGTAATATGCCCTAGAGGCAATAATAAAATGGTTATTATTATATTTCCTTGTTCACGATAATTTTCTATTGTTCATGCTATAATTGTATTATCCAGAAATCGTGATACATGTGTGAATACATAGACCACAACATGTCCCTAGTGAGCCTCTAGTTGACTAGCTCGTTGATCAATAGATGGTCATGGTTTCCTGACCATGGACATTGGATGTCATTGATAACGGGATCACATCATTAAGGGAAAGATGTGATGGACAAGACCCAATCCTAAGCATAGCACAAGATCGTGTAGTTCGTCTGCTAGAGCTTTTCTAATGTCAAGTATCTTTTCCTTAGACCATGAGATTGTGCAACTCCCGGATACTATAGGAATACTTTGGGTGTGCCAAATGTCACAACGTAACTGGGTGGCTATAAAGGTGCACTGCGGGTATCTCCGAAAGTGTCTGTTGGGTTGGCACGAATCGACACTGGGATTTGTCACTCCGTATGACAGAGAGGTATCTCTGGGCCCACTCGGTAAGACATCATCATAATGAGCTCAATGTGACTAAAGGGTTGGTCATGGGATGATGTGTTACAGAATGAGTAAAGTGACTTGCCGGTAACGAGATTGAACGAGGTATTGGGATACCACTATCGAATCTCGAGCAAGTAACGTACCGATTGTCAAAGGGAATTGATACGGGATTGCTTGAATCCTCGACATCGTGGTTCATCCGATGATATCATCATGGAACATGTGGGAGCCAACATGGGTATCCAGATCCCGCTGTTGGTTATTGGTCGGAGAGTTGTCTCGGTCATGTCTGCAAGGTTCCCGAACTCGTAGGGTCTACACACTTAAGGTTCGATGACACTAGGGTTATTAGGAAGATTTGTATGTGATTACCGAATGTTGTTCGGAGTCCCGGATGAGATCCCGGACGTCACGAAGAGTTCCGGAATAGTCCGTAGGTGAAGATTTATATATGGGAAGTCATCATACGGTCACCGGAAATATTCGGGGGTATGCCGGTATTGTACCGGAACCACCGGAGGGGTTCCGGGGGTCCACCGGGAGGGTCCACCTACCCCGGAGGGCCTTATGGGCTGTAGGTGGAAGGGAACCAGCCCCTAGTGGGCTGGGCACCATCCCACCCTAGGGCCCATGCGCCTAGGGTTTGGGGGGGCCCTAAAGGGGGGCGCCACCCTTGCTTGGGGGGCAAGCCCCCTCCCCCTTGGCCGCCGCCCCCCTCTAGATCTCATCTAGAGGGGCCGGCCCCCCTTCCCCCTTGTCCCTATAAATAGAGGGGTGAGGGGAGGGCTGCAACACCACATCCAAGGCGCAGCCCCTCCCCTCCCCAACACCTCCCCTCCTCCGCGTGAGCTTGGCGAAGCCCTACCGGAGAACTGCCACTCCATCACCACCACGCCATTGTGCTGCTGTTGGAGCCTTCTTCCTCAACCTCTCCCTCCTCCTTGCTGGATCAAGGCACGGGAGACGCCACCGGGCTGCACGTGTGTTGAACGCGGAGGCGCTGTTGTTCGGTGCTTAGATTGGATTCGGCCGCGATCGGAATCGCTACGTGTACGACTCCTCCAACCGCGTTCTTGCAATGCTTCCGACTCGCGATCTTCAAGGGTATGAAGATGCACTCCCTTCTCTCTCATTGCTAGTTACTCCATAGATTGATCTTGGTGATGCGTAGAATTTTTTTAATTTCTGCAACGATCCCCAACAGTGGCATCATGAGCTAGGGCTATGCGTAGTTTCTATGCATGAGTGGAACACAAGTTGTTGTGGGCGTCGATTTTGTCAATTTACTTGCCGTTACTAGTCTTATCTTGATTCGGTGGCATCGTGGGATGAAGCGGCCCGGACCGACCTTACACGTACGCTTATGTGAGACTGGTTCCACCGACTGACATGGAGTAGTTGCATAAGGTGGCTAGTGGGTGTCTGTCTCTCCCACTTTAGTCGGATCGGATTCGATGAAAAGGGTCCTTATGAAGGGTAAATAGAAATTGGCATATCATGTTGTGGTTTTGGCGTAGGTAAGAAACGTTCTTGCTAGAAACCTATAGCAGCCACGTAAAAAACTTGCAACAACATGTAGAGGACGTCTAACTTGTTCTTGCAGCATATGCCATGTGATGTGATATGGCCAAAAGGATGTGATGAATGATATATGTGATGTATGATGTATGAGATTGATCATGTTCTTGTAATAGGAATCACGACTTGCATGTCGATGAGTATGACAACTGACAGGAGCCATAGGAGTTGTCTTAATTTATTTATGACCCGCGTGTCAACATAAACACATGTAATTACTTTACTTTATCACTAACCATTAGCCATAGTAGTAGAAGTAATAGTTGACGAGACAACTTCATGATGACACGATGATGGAGATCATGATGATGGAGGTCATGGTGTCATGCCGGTGACAATGATGATCATGGCGCCCCGAAGATGGAGATCGAAAGGAGCAAAATGATATTGACCATATCATGTCACTATTTGATTGCATGTGATGTTTATCATGCTTTACATCTTATTTGCTTAGAACGACGGTAGCATAAATAAGATGATCCCTCGCAATAATTCCAAGAAAATGTCCCCCCTAACTGTGCACCGTTGCTAAGGTCTGCTGTTCTGAAGCACCACGTGACGATCGGGTGTGATAGGTTCTAACGTTCGCATACAACGGGTGTAAGCCAGATTTACACACGCAATACACTTAGGTTGACTTGGCGAGCCTAGCATGTACAGACATGGCCTCGGAACACGGAAGACCGAAAGGTCGAACATGAGTTGTATAGAAGATACGATCAACATGAAGATATTCACCGATGATGACTAGTCCGTCTCACGTGATGATCGGACATGGCCTAGTTGACTCGGATCATGTATCACTTAGATGACTAGAGGGATGTCTATCTGAGTGGGAGTTCATTAAATAATTTGATTAGATGAACTCAATTATCATGAACATAGTCTAAAATTCTTTGCAATATGTATTGTAGATCAAATGGCCCACGCTAATGTTGCCCTCAACTTCAATGCGTTCCTAGAGAAAACCAAGCTGAAAGACGATGGCAACAACTACACGGACTGGGTCTGTAACCTGAGGATTATCCTTATAGCTGCCAGGAAAGCATATGTCCTTGATGCACCGCTAGGTGAAGCACCTGTTTTCCCAGCAGAACAAGACGTTATGAACGCCTGGCAGACACGCAGTGATGATTACTCCCTGGTTCAGTGCGGCATGCTTTACAGCTTAGAACCTGGGCTCCAAAAGCATTTTAAGCAAACAAAGCATATGAGATGTTCCAAGAGCTAAAAATGGTTTTCCAAGCTCATGCCCGGGTCGAGATATATGAAGTCTCCGACAAGTTCTACAGTTGTAAGATGGAGGAGAATAGTTCCGTCAGCGAGCACATACTCAAAATGTCTGGGTTGCACAACCGCTTGTCTCAACTGGGAGTTAACCTTCCGGATGATGCGGTCGTTGACAGAATCCTTCGGTCGCTCCCACCTAGCTACAAGAGCTTTGTGATGAACTTCAATATGCAGGGGATGGAAAAGACCATTCCTGAGGTATATTCAATGCTGAAATCAGCGGAGGTGGAAATCAAAAAGGAACATCAAGTGTTGATGGTGAATAAAACCACTAAGTTCAAGAAAGGCAAGGGTAAAAAGAACTTCAAGAAGGACGGCAAGGGAGTTGCCGCGCCCAGTAAGCAAGCTGCCGGGAAGAATACAAAGAATGGACCCAAGCCTGAGACTGGGTGCTTTTATTGCAAGGGAAACGGTCACTGGAAGCGGAACTGCCCCAAGTACTTAGCGGATAAGAAGGCCGGCAATGTCAAAGGTATATGTGATATACATGTTATTGATGTGTACCTAACCAGCGGTCGTAGTACCTCCTGGGTATTTGATACCGGTGCGGTTGCTCATATTTGTAACTCAAAACAAGAGCTGCAGAATAAACGGAGGCTGGCGAAGGACGAGGTGACGATGCGCATCGGGAATGGTTCCAAGGTCGATGTGATCGCCATCGGCACGCTACCTCTACATTTACCTACGGGATTAGTTTTAAACCTCAATAATTGTTATTTAGTACCAACTTTGAGCATGAACATTGTATCTGGATCTCGTTTAATGCGAGATGGCCACTCATTTAAATATGAGAATAATGGTTGTTCTATTTATACGAGAGACATGTTTTATGGTCATGCCCCGCTGGTCAACGGTTTATTCTTATTTAATCTCGAACGTGATGTTACACATATTCATAGTGTGAATGCCAAAAGATGTAAGGTTGATAATGATAGTCCCACATACTTGTGGCACTTCCGCCTTGGTCACATTGGTGTCAAACGCATGAAGAAACTCCATGCAGATGGACTTTTGGAGTCTCTTGATTATGAATCATTTGACACGTGCGAACCATGCCTCATGGGCAAAATGACCAAGACTTCGTTCTCCGGAACAATGGAGCAAGCAACCAACTTATTGGAAATCATACATACTGATGTGTGCGGTCCAATGAGTGTTGAGGCTCGCGGAGGCTATCGTTATGTTCTCACCCTCACTGATGACTTGAGTAGATATGGGTATGTCTACTTAATGAAACACAAGTCTGAGACCTTTGAAAAGTTCAAGGAATTTTAGAGTGAGGTTGAGAATCAACGTGACAGGAAAATCAAGTTCTTACGATCATATCGTGGAGGAGAATATTTGAGTCACGAATTTGGCACGCACTTAAGGAAATGCGGAATTGTTTCACAACTCACGCTGCTTGGAACACCTCAGCGTAATGGTGTGTCCGAACATCGTAATCACACTCTATTTATACGATGTCTCTTACCGATCTACCGCTGTCATTTTGGGGTTATGCTATAGAGACTGCCGCATTCACTTTAAATAGGGCTCCGTTGAAATCCGTTGAGACGACACCTAAGCTGTCGTTTCTGAAAGTTTGGGGATGCGATGCTTATGTCAAGAAACTTCAACCTGAAAAGCTCGAACCCAAATCAGCAAAATGCGTCTTCATAGGATACCCTAAGGAAACTATTGGGTATACCTTCTACCTCAGATCCGAAGGCAAGATCTTTGTTGCCAAGAATGGATCCTTTCTAGAGAAAGAGTTTCTCTCGAAAGAAGTAAGTGGTAGGAAAGTAGAACTTGATGAAGTATTGCCTCTTGAGACGAAGAGTGGCGCAGCTCAAGAAAATGTTTCTGAGGTGCCTGCACCAACTAGAGAGGAAGTTAATGATGATGATCATGAAACTTCAGATCAAGTTGCTACTGAACTTCGTAGGTCCACAAGGACACGTTCCGCACCAGAGTGGTACGACAACCCTGTCCTAGAAATCATGTTGTTAGACAATGGTGAACCTTCAAACTATGAAGAAGCAATGGCGAGCCCATATTCCGACAAATGGCTGGATGATAGAGGCAAAGGTGTCCCGATGTTTCGATGAGATGGTGGCTATCGTTTCTGTGGGAGTCGACCTTGATGATTTGACTACGATCGTGCGAGACGTCGCGCCTTAGTAATCGCTAAACCAACTTCCGAGGGTTATTGACCACGCCGGAGCACGATCAACCTGACCACGAGGGTCTATTTCCTGCGAGCCAACGAAGAACAAGCAAGAAACTGAGATTGCAATCTGGATATTGCGAATATAAGATGAAAGCTTTATTGATCAAGGTGGGGTTCTGTGAAGCCTTTGTCTGGTCATTGAACACAAACTAAGTACGCGAAGTTGCAGCTATGGCGAACTTTAATCTAAACAAAACCCAAAGTCTAAACGATGCCCTAAGGGCTGTATATATGGAGGAGAGAGGGGGAATTTCGTGGCCCTTGGTGGAGGGGTCCGAAACCAACCCTAACTCTTGTTTCCCCACACATACGGACTCTAAAAAACAGCCTATACTTAAGTACTTCGAAAATACATGGGCCTGGCCCAATAATAAGGTGAAGCAGCACCTAGAATAACCTCTGGACGAAATTTATGAAGTGACATCTTGTATATTTCGTCCCATGCTTCATGCACTCATTATGGTGGCTTCAGAGTCCTGGAATCATCACTTGTAACTCCGTTCTTGCTCCCCTTGCGCATGCCATCATCTCCATGCTTGAACTTGCTCCAAGGTTCATCTTTCTTGTCCAAGCTAGGCCCTTCATTTGTAAGCAAAACAAATGTATCCAGTTTAGGCAGCATCATATTCTCATGAACATTAGAATCATTACCAAGAAACGAAAGTACCTGATAATTCAATTGGCGTGCGCGAGCTCTAGTAATTGGTCCAGTATGTATAGCAGCAGGGGCTGTGGGTGTAACAATTGTATTGATGTCCTCATCATCCTCCCCTTCTTGAAATAAAGTCATCCTCGACGAAAGTTCATCATCCTCACCCAAATATGGCTTCAAATCTGCAATGTTAAAAGTGGGACTAACCCCAAAATCTGCAGGCAGCTCAAGTTTATATGCATTATCATTTATTTTCTCTAACACCTTAAAAGGACCATCAGCACGTGGCATTAGCTTTGATTTGCGCAAATCAGGAAATCTATCCTTACGCAAATGTAACCAAACAAGATCTCCAGGTGCAAACACAACATGTTTTCTACCCTTATCTCCAGCAAGTTTATATTTAGCATTCATACGCTCAATGTTTTCCTTAGTTAACTCATGCATTTTTAAAATCAATTCAGCACGTTCTTTAGCATCAAAATTAACCTTCTCCGAAGATGGAAGAGGCAACAAATCAATAGGTGCACGAGGTAGGAAACCATACACAATTTCAAAAGGGCACATCTTAGTAGTAGAATGCAATGAACGATTATAAGCAAATTCAATATGAGGCAAGCATTCTTCCCACATTTTCTTGTTATTCTTCAAAACAGCCCTAAGCATAGTAGACAATGTTCTATTGACTACTTCAGTTTGTCCATTAGTTTGGGGGTGACAAGTAGTACTAAAAAGAAGTTTAGTCCCCAACTTAGCCCATAAACATCTCCAAAAGTGGCTAAGAAATTTAGTATCACGATCTGAAACAATAGTATTTGGCACACCATGCAAGCGAATAATTTCATGAAAG
Organism: Triticum aestivum; assembly: GCF_018294505.1. Classification (NCBI taxonomy): domain Eukaryota; kingdom Viridiplantae; phylum Streptophyta; class Magnoliopsida; order Poales; family Poaceae; genus Triticum; species Triticum aestivum. The sequence continues at coordinate 386,109,724 of NC_057797.1, forward strand.
AACAAATTGGCAACATTAACAACACCATCGCTTTTATGACATGGTATAAAGTGTGCCATTTTCGAGAACCTATCCACGACAACAAATATGCTATCCCTCCCCTTCTTTGTTCGAGGTAAACCTAAAACAAAGTCCATAGATATATCCTCCCAAGGAACACTAGGTACAGGCAAAGGCATATATAAACCATGAGGATTGAGTCGTGACTTAGCTTTTTGACGTGTAGTGCAGCGAGCAACAAAACGCTCAACATCCCGTCTCATCTTTGGCCAAAAGAAATGTGTAGCAAGTATATCCTCCATCTTCTTGACGCCAAAGTGTCCCATTAATCCTCCTCCATGCGCCTCCTGCAACAACAAAAGACGAACAGAGCTAGCTGGAATGCATAGCTTGTTAGCACGAAACACAAATCCATCGTTAAGAACGAACTTGTTCCAAGTTCTCCCTTCCTTACAATTCTGCAATACATCTTTAAATTCAGCATCATGCACATATTGATCTTTGATGGTCTCCAAACCAAATATTTTAAAGTCAAGTTGTGAAAGCATAGTATAACGACGAGACAATGCATCAGCAATAACATTTTCTTTACCCTTCTTGTGTTTAATGACATAAGGAAAAGTCTCAATGAATTCAACCCATTTAGCATGTCTACGGTTCAGTTTTTCTTGACTTTTAATGTGTTTCAAAGATTCATGACCAAAATGTATAACAAATTCCTTGGGCCATAAATAATGTTGCCATGTTTCTAAGGTCCGAACAGGAGCATATAATTCTTTGTCATAAGTAGAATAGTTCAGACTAGGCCCACTCAATTTTTCAGAAAAGTATGCAATAGGTTTGCCATCTTGTAATAACACACCTCCTAATCCAATTCCACTAGCATCACATTCAAGCTCAAAAGTCTTATTAAAATCAGGAAGTTGGAGTAAAGGAGCATGTGTCAACTTATCTTTCAATACCGTGAAGGCTTCTTCCTGTACGGTACCCCAAACGAAAGGCACATCCTTCTTTGTAAGCTCGTTGAGAGGTGCAGCAATGGTGCTGAAATCTCTCACAAGACGCCTATAGAAACCAGCGAGGCCAAGGAAACTCCTCGCTTGTGTGACCGTTTTGGGCTGAGGCCAACTCTCAATAGCTTCAATCTTGGCTTTATCTACTTCAATTCCCTATGGAGTAACAACATAGCCAAGAAAAGATACTCGGTCGGTGCAAAAGGTGCACTTTCCAAGGTTACCAAACAAACATGCATCACGTAGAGCAATAAAAACAGCACGTAAATGTTCCAAATGTTCCTCCAAAGATTTTCTATAAATCAATATGTCATCAAAGTAAACTACCACAAATCGTCCAATGAAAGCACGTAAAACTTCGTTCATTAACCTCATGAAAGTACTAGGTGCATTAGTTAACCCAAAAGGCATAACTAACCACTCATACAATCCAAACTTAGTTTTAAATGCTATTTTCCATTCATCTCCCAATTTCATACGAATTTGATGGTATCCACTACGCAAATCAACTTTGGAGAATATTGTAGAGCCACTCAATTCATCAAGCATATCATCTAGCCTAGGAATAGGATGACGATAACGAATAGTAATATTATTAATGCCTCTACAATCAACGCACATACGTGACATACCATCCTTTTTCGGCACTAAAATGATAGGAACAACACAAGGACTAAGGGATTCGCGTATATAACCTTTGTCGAGCAGTTCTTGTACTTGACGCATAATCTCCTTAGTCTCCTCTGGATTGGTACAGTATGGTGCATGGTTGGGTAATGATGCACCGGGAATTAAGTCAATTTGATGCTCAATCCCTCAAATAGGTGGTAATCCCGGTGGCACGTCTTCTGGAAAGACGTCAGCGAACTCCTGCAAAATGTTAGTGACAGTAGGAGGCAAAGAGGAAGGCACGTCCTCGAATGAAAATAATGCCTCTTTGCACACAAAAGCATAGCAAACAGATTTGCTGAAATCTAGCTCATCAATATCAGATTTTGTGGCAAGTAAACATGCACTTTTCAATTTAATTTCAGAAGCAACACTAGATGGTTTATTATTAGGTTTCATTTGTTGCTCAAATTCTTTTGCCACAATCTGATTTTCACTCTTATTTTTCTCCTGTTTTGCTTTATTAGCTCTATTAATATCATCTTTCAAAATGGATTCAGGAGTCATAGGAAGCAAAGTAATATTTTTATCCTTATGAACAAGAGTATACTGATTGTTTCTACCATGGTGTACAGAATTTTTATCAAATTGCCATGGTCTACCAAGTAATAAGGAACATGCTTGCATAGGTACCACATCACAATCAACATAATCAGCATATGTAGAGATACTAAAATGCACACGAACAGTACGTGTTACCTTAACCTTGCCGCTGTTGTTGAACCATTGGATGTAGTAAGGATGTGGATGTGGTCTTGTAGTGAGAGATAGCTTCTCCACCATCTCCATGCTAGCCAAGTTGCTGCAGCTCCCTCCATCTATGATGACATGAACAGAATGTTCCTTCACAACTCCCTTTGTATGGAACAAATTATGCCTCTGATTTTGCTCAGCTTGTGTGACCTGCACACTCAAAACACGTTGAGCAACTAAACATTCATACATGTCAACATCTTCAGGAGCCATGTATTGCGTCTCATGATCAGAATCATCTCCATCGTGTTCTTCATGTGTAATAAGAGCCAAAGTCTCCTCATCATAGTCACTAGCGGACTCATACCCACCATCCTCAGTAGCAATCATCACACGCTGAGATTTGCATTCTCTCGCAAAATGTCCTCTTCCCTTACAACGACGACAAATAATATCACTTGTGTGCCCTATTGATGCCATGGAAGAAGAAGAACTCTGCGCAGGCCTGGGAGGTGTGCTCTTGGCAGATAGTGGTGGTTGTGCCTGCTTTCTTGTATCACGGCTGGAGGTGGCACCTGATGGAGGTGCTGGTGGAGTGGAAGTAGAGGATGCACGTGGTGTCCATGCTGAAGATCGACCTGCAGAAAAGTTAGTTCACGCCAATGCCTGTCGATCCTACACTTCATGTTCAACTTTACAAGCAAGATGGAATAAACGAGTGATATTAGTATACTCCTTATACTCTAGAATGGTCTGAATCTCTCTATTTAATCCACCCATAAAATATGCAAGCATAGCTTGATTCTCCTCAACAATACCACATCTAATCATGCTAGTTTGTAATTCCTGATAATATTCTTCTACATAATTTTTTCCTTCTCTTAAACGCTACAATTTTTGAGGTAATTAACGTTGATAATATGGTGGAACCCAACGAGTACGCATAGCAGTTTTCAAAGCATCCCAAGTAGCTGAAATAGGATATAATCTACAATGCTCAGACCACCAAACACATGCAAAACTAGTGAATGCACAAACAGCAGCAGGAACACGTCTCTCCTCGGGATATTGTAAACATGTAAATCTTTGTTCAGTTTCTAACTCCCAAGTAAGATATATATCAGGAACATATCTACCCTCAGATGGTAGAATATTCAATTTGAGTTTAGGGAGATGGTCATGATCTCGTACCTGAGGGTGAGCCCTCCCATTGCCATTATTTGCATGTGGACGACCTGGTGGCTGCGGTGCTGGTGGTGGCACGTAGTTTTGATTTTGATCAACCTCATCCTCGTAATCTCCCGCAAAATCATCCTCCTCTGCATCAGCAGCAGGAGCCACAGAAGTATCAACAGCAGCACCAACAGTTTGGCCAGGTGCAAGAGGGAGACGGCTCGCTCGGCGGAGGGCTGTTTCGCGATGTGGAGGTAGTCGTCGTCGTCGTTGTTGTTGTTGTAGAGGTGCGTTAGGTGCAGCTGGTGGTGGTGGTGGAAGACGCATGAGCAATTCATTAAACCTGTTATCGAGCTTTGTTTCGAACGTCTTCTCCATGCCATCTATCTTCTCCATGGCCTCTTCAAATATGTTTAGCACGTCTTCCACCTGTCCACTCATCATTTGCTGAAACTTATCATGTAACTCTTTGTTCGTCATGTTCTCCCAGTCAATCGCGTCGGGTTGTGATCATGCCATGGTTAGCAGCAATAGAAACATACAAGAATATGATCCTACAGACTACTAGAAAATGGCGGTGGTGGAGTGTCACAAATCCGTCAAGCAAATCTCAAATTCTTACCAGTTCTTTCCCAGCAGCAGGCAGTGATCGGCAACCGTCGTAGTCAAAACTCTCAAAGCTTGGATAGAGCGATTACCAGGGAGAGTCAAACGCACGATCTAGATGTATGTGGAGCTAGGAAGGCTTATAATATGGTAGCAAAAAGGGTCAGCAATAATCAATTCAGAGAGGCAAATTTGAAAAAATGCTCAACGACGGTACTGTGCTGGTCCTAGGCTAGACCGTGCTAGAGACGCGAGCCTAGAACACTAACAAAATCACGGTGCTGCACGTAAACAAGGGAAAATCACACTCTGGAATTTTTTTCGCTCTGTTTTTTTTGCGCTCCTCTTTTTTTTGCGCTCCTTTTTTTTGCGAAAAATCACTATAATGGTGAGTGTCTCAAAACTCTTCCCTCGTCAAACTGATAGGATGGGCACGTAATTTTTTTGACTGTTTTTTCGGAAATCAGGGCAGCGACGATGAAAAAGTGCGACCAAAAATCACTATGATGGCACGTGGCTCAAAAGACTCAGAAAAGCCTAAAAATAGGATAGGGAAAAAATATTTTTGCCCGTGAAAATTTTGGCCTAAAAACTGCCCGGGGGTCTCCAGACTCTTTTTTTCCCGAGACCTACTCAGGCAAGGAAACACGAATCGGAAATTAGACGGACCTCGAAAACAAACCTAATATGAAAGGAACTCGAATTGGTAGTGGATATATGATGGTAGGATATGGTAGCGGTGGTGGTATATGGATACAGATTGGTGGTGGTATATGGATACGGATTGGTGATGGTATATGGAGACGGATTGGTGGTGGTATATGGATACGAATCGATGGCGGATAAGCGGTGGTGGTAGATGGCAGGAGCGATGATGATGGTGCGGCGGCGGCATGACAACTTATGACCAGAACTAGAAACTCTAAAAGACTAGACTCTAAGACCAGCAACTAGACACGATGATGCAACCGCAAATTCAACAAAGCAAAATACTGAAAAGACTATGCAAAGGCTCAGATTGGTTCGGATATGATGAACTAATGCTAAATTTTTTTTGGCTTTTTTTGTGGACTGTAGGTATGAAGAACAGACTCGATCTAAAGTATGAAAAACTGGAAAATCTCATCGAGCAACCTGAAAATCTGATACCACTTGATAGAGGCAAAGGTGTCCCGATGTTTCGATGAGATGGTGGCTATCGTTTCTGTGGGAGTCGACCTTGACGATTCGACTACGATCGTGCGAGACGTCGCGCCTTAACAATCGCTAAACCAACTTCCGAGGGTTATTGACCACGCCGGAGCACGATCAACCTGACCACGAGGGTCTATTTCCTGGGAGCAAACGAAGAACAAGCAAGAAACTGAGATTGCAATCTGGATATTGCGAATATAAGATGAAAGCTTTATTGATCAAGGTAGGGTTCTGTGACGCCTTTGTCTGGTTGTTGAACACAAACGAAGTACGCGAAGTTGCAGCTATGGCGAACTTTAATCTAAACAAAACCCAAAGTCTAAACGATGCCCTAAGGCCTGTATATATGGAGGAGAGAGGGGGAATTTCGTGGCCCTTGGTGGAGGGGTCCGAAACCAACCCTAACTCTTGTTTCCCCACACATACGGACTCTAAAAAACAGCCTATACTTAAGTACAAATACATGGGCCTGGCCCAATAATAAGGTGACGCAGCACCTAGAATAGCCTCTGGACGAAATTTATGAAGTGGCATCTTGTATATTTCGTTCCATGCTTCATGCACTCATTATGGTGGCTTCAGAGTCCTGGAATCATCACTTGTAACTCCGTTCTTGCTCCCCTTGCGCATGCCATCATCTCCATGCTTGAACTTGCTCCAAGGTTCATCTTTCTTGTCCAAGCTAGGCCCTTCATTTGTAAGCAAAACAAATATATCCAATTTAGGCAGCATCATATTCTCATGAACATTAGAATTGTTACCAAGAAATGAAAGTACCTGATAATTCAATTGGCATGCGCGAGCTCTAGTATTTGGTCCAGTATGTATAGCAGCAGGGGCTGTGGGTGTAACAATGGTATTGATGTCCTCATCACCGGAAGCCATGAAATCTGAGATTGGATCCATGTAAGAAAACGAAGTATGGACTTTGACTGACTTGCCCGATGATCGGCGAGCCATAGAAAATAAATGGATCTTTAAGAAGAAGACAGACGCGGATGGTAATGTGACCATCTATAAGGCTCAGCTTGTCGCTAAAGGTTATCGACAAGTTCAAGGGGTTGACTACGATGAGACTTTCTCACCTGTAGCGAAGCTGAAGTCCGTCCGAATCCTGTTAGCAATTGCCGCATTCTATGATTATGAGATATGGCAAATGGACGTCAAAACGGCATTCCTTAATGGTTTCCTTAAGGAAGAATTGTATATGATGCAGCTAGAAGGTTTTGTCGATCCTAAGAATGCTGACAAGGTGTGCAAGCTCCAACGCTCAATCTATGGACTGGTGCGAGCATCTCGGAGTTGGAACATTCGATTTGATGAGATGATCAAAGCGTTTGGGTTTACGCAGACTTATGGAGAAGCCTGTGTTTACAAGAAAGTGAGTGGGAGCTCTGTAGCATTTCTCATATTATATGTGGATGACATACTATTGATGGGAAATGATATAGAATTATTGGAAAGCATAAAGGCCTACTTGAACAAATGTTTTTCAATGAAGGATCTTGGAGAAGCTGCTTATATATTAGGCATCAAGATCTATAGAGATAGATCGAGACGCCTCATTGGTCTTTCACAAAGTACGTACCTTAACAAGATATTGAAGAAGTTCAATATGGATCAGTCCAAGAAGGGGTTCTTGCCTGTATTGCAAGGTATGAGATTGAGCACGGCTCAATGCCCGACCACGGCAAAAGATAGAGAAAAGATGAGTGTTGTTCCCTATGCCTCGGCCATAGGGTCTATTATGTATGCCATGCTGTGTACCAGACCTGATGTAAACCTTGCCGTAAGTTTGGTAGGAAGGTACCAAAGTAATCCTGGCATGGAACACTGGACAGCGGTCAAGCATATCCTGAAGTACCTGAAAAGGACTAAGGATATGTTTCTCGTTTATGGAGGTGACGAAGAGCTCGTCGTAAAGGGTTACGTCGATGCTAGCTTCGACACAGATCTAGACGACTCCAAGTCACAAACTGGATACATGTATATTTTGAATGGTGGGGCAGTCAGCTGGTGTAGTTGCAAGCAAAGCGTCGTGGCGGGATCTACATGTGAAGCAGAGTACATGGCAGCCTCGAACGCAGCACAAGAAGCAATCTGGATGAAGGAGTTCATTACCGACCTACGAGTTATTCCGAATGCGTCGGGCTCGATGACTCTCTTCTGTGACAACACTGGAGCTATTGCCCTTGCCATGGAGCCCGGGTTTCACAGGAAGACCAGGCATAACAAGCGTCGCTTCAACTCCATTCGTGAAAATGTTCAAAATGGAGACATAGATATTTGTAAAGTGCATACGGACCTGAATGTCGCAGATTCGTTGACTAAACCTCTTCCTCGAGCAAAACATGATCAACACCAGAACTCCATGGGTGTTCGATTCATCACTATGTAACTAGATTATTGACTCTAGTGCAAGTCAGAGACTATTGGAAATATGCCCTAGAGGCAATAATAAAATGGTTATTATTATATTTCCTTGTTCATGATAATTGTCTATTGTTCATGCTATAATTGTATTATCCGGACATCGTGATACATGTGTGAATACATAGACCACAACATGTCCCTAGTGAGCCTCTAGTTGACTAGCTCGTTGATCAACAGATGGTCATGGTTTCCTGACCATGGACATTGGATGTCATTGATAACGGGATCACATCATTAAGGGAAAGATGTGATGGACAAGACCCAATCCTAAGCATAGCACAAGATCGTGTAGTTCGCCTGCTAGAGCTTTTCTAATGTCAAGTATCTTTTCCTTAGACCATGAGATTGTGCAACTCCCGGATACTGTAGGAATACTTTGGGTGTGCCAAACGTCACAACGTAACTGGGTGGCTATAAAGGTGCACTACGGGTATCTCCGAAAGTGTCTATTGGGTTGGCACGAATCGACACTGGGATTTGTCACTCCATATGACGGAGAGGTATCTCTGGGCCCACTCGGTAAGACATCATCGTAATGAGCTCAATGTGACTAAAGGGTTGGTCACGTGATGATGTGTTACGGAACGAGTAAAGTGACTTGCCGGTAACGAGATTGAACGAGGTATTGGGATACCACTATCGAATCTCGAGCAAGTAACATACCGATTGACAAAGGGAATTGATACGGGATTGCTTGAATCCTCGACATCGTGGTTCATCCGATGATATCATCGTGGAACATGTGGGAGCCAACATGGGTATCCAGATCCCGCTGTTGGTTATTGGCCGGAGAGTTGTCTCGGTCATGTCTGCATGGTTCCCGAACCCGTAGGGTCTACACACTTAAGGTTCGATGACGCTAGGGTTATTAGGAAGATTTGTATGTGATTACCGAATGTTGTTCGGAGTCCCGGATGAGATCCCAGACGTCACGAGGAGCTCCGGAATAGTCCGTAGGTGAAGATTTATATATGGGAAGTCATCATACGGTCACCGGAAATATTCGGGGGTATGCCGGTATTGTACCGGGACCACCGGAGGGGTTCCGGGGGTCCACCGGGAGGGTCCACCTGCCCCGGAGGGCCTTATGGGCTGTAGGTGGAAGGGAACCAGCCCCTAGTGGGCTGGGCACCATCCCACCCTAGGGCCCATGCGCCTAGGGTTTGGGGGGGCCCCTAAAGGGGGGCGCCACCCTTGCTTGGGGGGCAAGCCCCCTCCCCCTTGGCCGCCACCCCCCCTCTAGATCTCATCTAGAGGGGCCGGCCCCCCTTCCCCCTTGTCCCTATAAATAGAGGGGCGAGGGGAGGGCTGCAACACCACATCCAAGGCGCAGCCCCTCCCCTCCCCAACACCTCTCCTCCTCCGCGTGAGCTTGGCGAAGCCCTACCGGAGAACTGCCACTCCATCACCACCACGCCGTTGTGCTGCTGTTGGAGCCTTCTTCCTCAACCTCTCCCTCCTCCTTGCTGGATCAAGGCACGGGAGATGCCACCGGGCTGCACGTGTGTTGAACGCGGAGGCGCTGTTGTTCGGTGCTTAGATTGGATTCGGCCGCGATCTGAATCGCTACGTGTACGACTCCTCCAACCGCGTTCTTGCAATGCTTCCGACTCGCGATCTTCAAGGGTATGAAGATGCACTCCCTTCTCTCTCGTTGCTAGTTACTCCATAGATTGATCTTGGTGATGCGTAGAGTTTTTTTAATTTCTGCAACGATCCCCAACAGTGGCATCATGAGCTAGGTCTATGCGTAGTTTCTATGCACGAGTGGAACACAAGTTGTTGTGGGCGTCGATTTTGTCAATTTACTTGCCGTTACTAGTCTTATCTTGATTCGGTGGCATCTTGGGATGAAGCGGCCCGGACCGACCTTACACATACGCTTATGTGAGACTGGTTCCACCGACTGACAAGCAGTAGTTGCATAAGGTGGCTAGTGGGTGTCTGTCTCTCCCACTTTAGTCGGATCGGATTCGATGAAAAGGGTCCTTATGAAGGGTAAATAGAAATTGGCATATCACGTTGTGGTTTTGGCGTAGGTAAGAAACGTTCTTGCTAGAAACCTATAGCAGCCACGTAAAAAACTTACAACAGCAATTAGAGGACGTCTAACTTGTTCTTGCAGCATATGCCGTGTGATGTGATATGGCCAAAAGGATGTGATGAATGATATATGTGATGTATGAGATTGATCATGTTCTTGTAATAGGAATCACGACTTGCATGTCGATGAGTATGACAACTGGCAGGAGCCATAGGAGTTGTCTTAATTTATTTATGACCCGCGTGTCAACATAAACACATGTAGTTACTTTACTTTATCACTAACCGTTAGCCATAGTAGTAGAAGTAATAGTTGACGAGACAACTTCATGAAGACACGATGATGGAGATCATGATGATGGAGGTCATGGTGTCATGCCGGTGACAATGATGATCATGGCGCCCCGAAGATGGAGATCGAAAGGAGCAAAATGATATTGACCATATCATGTCACTATTTGATTGCATGTGATGTTTATCATGCTTTACATCTTATTTGCTTAGAACGACGGTAGCATAAATAAGATGATCCCTCGCAATAATTCCAAGAAAATGTCCCCCCTAACTGTGCACCGTTGCTAAGGTCCGCTGTTCCGAAGCACCACGTGATGATCGGGTGTGATAGGTTCTAACATTCGCATACAACGGGTGTAAGCCAGATTTACACACGCAATACACTTAGGTTGACTTGACGAGCCTAGCACATACATACATGGCCTCGGAACACGGAAGACCGAAAGGTCGAACATGAGTTGTATAGAAGATACGATCAACATGAAGATATTCACCGATGATGACTAGTCCGTCTCACGTGATGATCGGACATGGCCTAGTTGACTCGGATCATGTATCACTTAGATGACTAGAGGGATGTCTATCTGAGTGGGAGTTCATTAAATAATTTGATTAGATGAACTCAATTATCATGAACATAGTCTAAAATTCTTTGCAATATGTCTTGTATATCAAATGGCCGACGCTAATGTTGCCCTCAACTTCAACGCGTTCCTAGAGAAAACCAAGCTGAAAGACGATGGCAACAACTACACGGACTGGGTCTGTAACCTGAGGATTATCCTTATAGCTGCCAGGAAAGCATATGTCCTTGATGCACCGCTAGGTGAAGCACCTGTTTTCCCAGCAGAACAAGACGTTATGAATGCCTGGCAGACACGCAGTGATGATTACTCCCTGGTTCAGTGCGGCATGCTTTACAGCTTAGAACCTGGGCTCCAAAAGCGTTTTAAGTAACACAAAGCATATGAGATGTTCCAAGAGCTAAAAATGGTTTTCCAAGCTCATGCCCGGGTCGAGATATATGAAGTCTCCGACAAGTTCTACAGTTGTAAGATGGAGGAGAATAGTTCCGTCAGCCAGCACATACTCAAAATGTCTGGGTTGCACAACCGCTTGTCTCAACTGGGAGTTAACCTTCCGGATGATGCGGTCGTTGACAGAATCCTCCGGTCGCTCCCACCTAGCTACAAGAGCTTTGTGATGAACTTCAATATGCAGGGGATGGAAAAGACCATTCCTGAGGTATATTCAATGCTGAAATCAGCGGAGGTGGAAATCAAAAAGGAACATCAAGTGTTGATGGTGAATAAAACCACTAAGTTCAAGAAAGGCAAGGGTAAAAAGAACTTCAAGAAGGACGGCAAGGGAGTTGCCGCGCCCGGTAAGCAAGCTGCCGGGAAGAATACAAAGAATGGACCCAAGCATGAGACTGGGTGCTTTTATTGCAAGGGAAACGGTCACTGGAAGCGGAACTGCCCCAAGTACTTAGCGGATAAGAAGGCCGGCAATGTCAAAGGTATATGTGATATACATGTTATTGATGTGTACCTAACCAGCGGTCGTAGTACCTCCTGGGTATTTGATACCGGTGCGGTTGCTCATATTTGTAACTCAAAACAGGAGCTGCAGAATAAACGGAGGCTGGCGAAGGACGAGGTGACGATGCGCGTCGGGAATGGTTCCAAGGTCGATGTGATCGCCATCGGCACGCTACCTCTACATTTACCTACGGGATTAGTTTTAAACCTCAATAATTGTTATTTAGTACCAACTTTGAGCATGAACATTGTATCTGGATCTCGTTTAATGCGAGATGGCTACTCATTTAAATATGAGAATAATGGTTGTTCTATTTATACGAGAGACGTGTTTTATGGTCATGCCCCGCTGGTCAATGGTTTATTCTTATTTAATCTCGAACGTGATGTTACACATATTCATAGTGTGAATGCCAAAAGATGTAAGGTTGATAATGATAGTCCCACATACTTGTGGCACTGCCGCCTTGGTCACATTGGTGTCAAACGCATGAAGAAACTCCATGCAGATGGACTTTTGGAGTCTCTTGATTATGAATCATTTGACACGTGCGAACCATGCCTCATGGGCAAAATGACCAAGACTTCTCCGGAACAATGGAGCAAGCAACCAACTTATTGGAAATCATACATACTGATGTGTGCGGTCCAATGAGTGATGAGGCTCGCAGAGGCTATCGTTATGTTCTCACCCGCACTGATGACTTGAGTAGATATGGGTATGTCTACTTAATGAAACACAAGTCTGAGACCTTTGAAAAGTTCAAGGAATTTTAGAGTGAGGTTGAGAATCAACGTGACAGGAAAATCAAGTTCTTACGATCATATCATGGGGGAGAATATTTGAGTCACGAATTTGGCACACACTTAAGGAAATGCGGAATTGTTTCACAACTCACGCCGCTTGGAACACCTCGGCGTAATGGTGTGTCCGAACATCGTAATCGCACTCTATTGGATATGGTACGATCTACGATGTCTCTTACCGATCTACCACTGTCATTTGGGGTTATGCTATAGAGACTGCCGCATTCACTTTAAATAGGGCTCCATTGAAATCCGTTGAGACGACACCTAAGCTGTCGTTTCTGAAAGTTTGGGGATGCGATGCTTATGTCAAGAAACTTCAACCTGAAAAGCTCGAACCCAAATCAGCAAAATGCGTCTTCATAGGATACCCTAAGGAAACTATTGGGTATACCTTCTACCTCAGATCCGAAGGCAAGATCTTTGTTGCCAAGAATGGATCCTTTCTAGAGAAAGAGTTTCTCTCGAAAGAAGTAAGTGGTAGGAAAGTAGAACTTGATGAAGTATTGCCTCTTGGAACGAAGAGTGGCGCAGCTCAAGAAAATGTTTCTGAGGTGCCTGCACCGACTAGAGAGGAAGTTAATGATGATGATCATGAAACTTCAGATCAAGTTGCTACTGAACTTCGTAGGTCCACAAGGACACGTTCCGCACTAGAGTGGTACGACAACCCTGTCCTGGAAATCATGTTGTTAGACAATGGTGAACCTTCGAACTATGAAGAAGCAATGGCGGGCCCAGATTCCGTCAAATGGCTGGATGATAGAGGCAAAGGTGTCCCGATGTTTCGATGAGATGGTGGCTATCGTTTCTGTGGGAGTCGACCTTGATGATTCGACTACGATCGTGCGAGACGTCGCGCCTTAGTAATCGCTAAACCAACTTCTGAGGGTTATTGACCATGCCGGAGCACGATCAACCTGACCACGAGGGTCTATTTCCTGCGAGCAAACGAAGAACAAGCAAGAAACTGAGATTGCAATCTGGATATTGCGAATATAAGATGAAAGCTTTATTGATCAAGGTGGGGTTCTGTGACGCCTTTGTCTGGTCATTGAACACAAACTAAGTACGCGAAGTTGCAGCTATGGCGAACTTTAATCTAAACAAAACCCAAAGTCTAAACGATGCCCTAAGGGCTGTATATATGGAGGAGAGAGGGGGAATTTCGTGGCCCTTGGTGGAGGGGTCCGAAACCAACCCTAACTCTTGTTTCCCCACACATACGGACTCTAAAAAACAGCCTATACTTAAGTACTTCGAAAATACATGGGCCTGGCCCAATAATAAGGTGAAGCAGCACCTAGAATAACCTCTGGACGAAATTTATGAAGTGGCATCTTGTATATTTCGTCCCATGCTTCATGCACTCATTATGGTGGCTTCAGAGTCCTGGAATCATCACTTGTAACTCCGTTCTTGCTCCCCTTGCGCATGCCATCATCTCCATGCTTGAACTTGCTCCAAGGTTCATCTTTCTTGTCGAAGCTAGGCCCTTCATTTGTAAGCAAAACAAATGTATCCAATTTAGGCAGCATCATATTCTCATGAACATTAGAATCGTTACCAAGAAACGGAAGTACCTGATAATTCAATTGGCGTGCGCGAGCTCTAGTAATTGGTCCAGTATGTATAGCAGCAGGGGTTGTGGGTGTAACAATGGTATTGATGTCCTCATCATCCTCCCCTTCTTGAAATGAAGTCGTCCTCGACGAAAGTTCATCGTCCTCACCCAAATAAGGCTTCAAATCTGCAATGTTAAAAGTGGGACTAACCCCAAAATCTGCAGGCAGCTCAAGTTTATATGCATTATCATTTATTTTCTCTAACACCTTAAAAGGACCATCATCACGTGGCATTAGCTTTGATTTGCGCAAATCAGGAAATCTATCCTTACGCAAATGTAACCAAACAAGATCTCCAGGTGCAAACACAACATGTTTTCTACCCTTATCTCCAGCAAGTTTATATTTAGCATTCATACGCTCAATGTTTTCCTTAGTTAACTCATGCACTTTTAAAATCAATTCAGCACGTACTTTAGCGTCAAAATTAACCTTCTCCGAAGATGGAAGAGGCAACAAATCAATGTGACTAAAGGGTTGGTCATGGGATGATGTGTTACGGAACGAGTAAAGTGACTTGCCGGTAACGAGATTGAACGAGGTATTGGGATATCGACGATCGAATCTCGGGCAAGTAATGTACCGATTAACAAAGGGAATTGTATACGGGAATGCTTGAATCCTCGACATCGTGGTTCATCCGATGAGATCATCGTGGAACATGTGGGAGCTAACATGGGTATCCAGATCCCGCTGTTGGTTATTGGCCGGAGAGTTGTCTTGGTCATGTCTGCATGGTTCCCGAACCCGTAGGGTCTACACACTTAAGGTTCGATGACGCTAGGGTTATTAGGAAGATTTGTATGTGATTACCGAATGTTGTTCGGAGTCCCGGATGAGATCCCGTACGTCATGAGGAGTTCCGGAATAGTCCGGAGGTGAAGATTTATATATGGGAAGCCATCATACGGTCACCGGAAATATTCGGGGGTATGCCGGTATTGTACCGGGACCACCGGAGGGGTTCTTGGGGTCCACCGGAAGGGTCCACCTTCCCCGGAGGGCCTTATGGGCTGTAGGTGGAAGGGAACCAGCCCCTAGTGGTCTGGGTGCCATCCCACCCTAGGTCCCATGCGCCTAGGGTTTGGGGGGAACCCTAAACGGGGGCGCCACCCTTTCTTGGGGGGCAAGCCCCCTCCCCCTTGGCCGCCGCCCCCCTCTAGATCTCATCTAGAGGGGTCGGCCCCCCTTCCCCCTTGTCCCTATAAATAGAGGGGTGAGGGGAGGGCTGCAACACCACATCCAAGGCGCAGCCCCTCCCGTCCCCAACACCTCTCCTCCTCCGCGTGAGCTTGGCGAAGCCCTGCCGGAGAACTGCCACTCCATCACCACCACGCCGTCGTGCTACTATTGGAGCCTTCTTCCTCAACATCTCCCTCCTCTTTGCTGGATCATGGCGCGGGAGATGTCACCGGGCTGCACGTGTGTTGAACGCGGATGGGCCGTTGTTCGGTGCTTAGATCGGATTCGGCCACGATCTGAATCACTACGTGTATGACTCCTCCAACCGCATTCTTGCAACGCTTCTGACTCGCGATCTTCAAGGATATGAAGATGCACTCCCTTCTCTCTCGTTGCTAGTTACTCCATAGATTGATCTTGGTGATGCGTAGAAATTTTTTAATTTCTGCAACGATCCCCAACAAAATTTGCTACTGTCCTATAAACCTCGACACTTGGAGGCCCAACAACGTCTACAAGAAGAAGGTTGTGTAGTAGATATCAAGCTCTTTTCTGGCGCCATTGCCGGGGAGGTTAGCGCTTGAAGGTATATCTTTAGATCTTGCTCATGCCGTGCTTAATTAGCTAGGAGTTTATAATGGTTTACCTTGCGTGCCAACATGCTATTAAAATGGTTGTGATGTGGTATGATAGGGTGGTATCCTCCTTTGAACGATTCGAGTGGCTTGACTTGGCACATGTTCACGCAAGTAGTTGAAAAAAAATCAACATAGCCTCCATGATATTTATGTTCATGGTGAATTATATCCTACTCATGCTTGCATTCAGTGTTGATTAATTTTAATGCATGCTCATGACTGTTGTCGCTCTCTAGCTGGTCGCTTCCCAGTCTCTTTCTAGCTTTCACTTGTACTAAGCGGGAATACTGCTTGTGCATCCAACTCCATAAACCCCAAAAGTTATTCCATATGAGTCCACCATACCTTCCTATATGCGGTATCTACCTGCCGTTCCAAGTAAATTTGTATCTGCCAAACTCTAAACCTTCAAATGAAATTCTGTTTTGTGTGCTCGAATAGCTCATGTATCAACTAGGGTTGTCTGTATCTTCCATGCTAGGTGGGTTATTCTCAAGAGGAGTGGACTCTGCTCCTCACTCACGAGAAAATGGCTGGTCACCGGGATGCCCAGTCCCATGCTCAAACCAAATCAAAAAAATTGCAAACAAAACTCCCCCGGGATTGTTGTTAGTTGGAGGCACCCGTTGTTTTGGGCAAGCCATGGATTGATGCTTGTTGGTGGTGGGGGGGTATAAACTTTACCATTCTGCTTGGGAACCGCCTATAATGTGTGCAGCATGGAAGATATCGAGATCTCTCAGTTGTTATGTTGACAATGAAAGTATACCGCTCAAAATATTATTCATCTCTATTTCAAAATCGAGCTCTGGCACCTCTACAAATCCCTGCTTCCCTCTAAGAAGGGCCTATCTATTTACTTTTATGTTGAGTCATCATCCTCTTATTAAAAAGCACCAGTTGGAGAGCACTGCTGTCATTTGCATGCATTACTATTAGTTTACATTGAGTATGACTGTGACTAGATCTCTTTTACCATGTATTACAATTTCCAGTCAGTCCTTGATCTTCAGAGGTGCCCTGCATTTATGTTTTGCGGTCTCAGAAAGGGCTAGTGAGATACCATCTTGTTATATCATATTATGATTGTTTTGAGAAAGTGTTGTCATCCGAGATTTATTATTATTGCTCGCTAGTTGATTATGCCATTAATATGAGTAAACATGAGACCTAAATGTTATTGTGAATATGGTTAGTTCATAATCTTTGCTGAAAACTTGAATGCTAGCTTTACATATTTACAACAACAAGAGCAAACAGAGTTTGTAAAAGTTTTTCTTTGTCACCTTCAGTTTATCAACTGAATTGCTTGAGGACAAGCAAAGGTTTAAGCTCGGGGGAGTTGATACGTCTCCATTGTAGCTACTTTTCCAAACACTTTGACCCTTGTTTTGGACTCTTAACTTGCATGATTTGAATGGAACTAACCCGGACTGACGCTGTTTTCAGCAGAATTGCCATGGTGTTATTTTTGTGCAGAAATAAAAGTTCTTGGAATGACCTGAATATCAACGGAGAATATTTTTGGAATATATAAAAAATACTAGCGAAAGAATCAAGGCCAGGGGGCCCACACCCTGTCCACGAGGGTGGGGGCGCGCCTACCCCCTGGGCGTGCCCCCTGCCTCATGGCCCCCCAGGTGCTCCACCGACCTCAACTCCAACTCTACATATTCACGTTCGGGGAGAAAAAAATCAAAGAGAAGGACTCATCGTGTTTTACGATACGGAGCCGCCGCCAAGCCCTAATCTCTCTCGAGAGGGCTGATCTGGAGTCTGTTCGGGGCTCCAGAGAGGGGAATCCGTCGCCATCATCATCATCAACCTTCCTCCATCACCAATTTCATGATGTTCACCGCCGTGCGTGAGTAATTCCATCGTAGGCTTGCTGGACGGTGATGGGTTGGATGAGATTTATCATGTAATCGAGTTAGTTTTGTTGGGTTTGATCCCTACTATCCACTATGTTCTGAGATTGATGTTGCTATGACTTTGCTATGCTTAATGCTTGTCACTAGGGCCCGAGTGCCATGATTTCAGATCTGAACCTATTATGTTTTCATGAATATATGTGAGTTCTTGATCCTATCTTGCAAGTCTATAGTCACCTATTATGTGTTATGATCCGTTAACCCCGAAGTGATAACAATCGGGATACTTACTGGTGATGACCGTAGTTTGAGGAGTTCATGTATTCACTAAGTGTTAATGCTTTGGTCCAGTACTATATTAAAAGGAGGCCTTAATATCCCTTAGTTTCCAATAGGACCCCGCTGCCACAGGAGTGTAGGACAAAAGATGTCATGCAAGTTCTTTTCCATAAGCACGTATGACTATATTCGGAATACATGCCTACATTACATTGATGAACTAGAGCTAGTTCTGTGTCACCCTATGTTATAACTATTGCATGAGGAATCGCATCCGACATAATTATCCATCACTGATCCATTGCCTACAAGCTTTTCATATATTGATCTTCGCTTATTTACTTTTCCATTGTTACTCTTACAATTACTACAAAACCACCACCGTTACTTTTGCTACCGTTACCGCTACTATCATACTACTTTGCTACTAAATACTTGGCTGCAGATAATAAGTTTCCAGGTGTGGCTGAATTGACAACTCAGCTGCTAATACTTGAGAATATTATTTGGCTCCCCTTGTGTCGAATCAATAAATTTGGGTTTGAATACTCTACCCTTGAAAACTGTTGCGATCCCCTATACTTGTGGGTTATCAATTGACACTGGTCCTAATGCATGTCAAGCTAATAGGAGGTAGAGAAGCAAGGGGTGTGGCAGGCTTGCCGGAGCTCCTCCTCCTCGCGACACCTAGCGATGCATTTAATGCATTTTGTCCTAACTGGCAGAGTTAGGTATGATAGGTCTGTTTCTATCTCATCACCTTGTAATGACTTTTTTGCCACTATGGTAACCCCTTGAGTTATAAAAGGAGGGCCAGTGCAACATTTACAAGGGTTCGAACCCATTGCAACCTCATGCAAACGTATTCGTGCAGCTGCCCTCCCTCGCGACTTGCCAGGGGAAGGTGCTACGTGTACCTTTGCTCTCACCCATCAATACATGTAACATCCCAAAATTTCAATTTGGAATGTTATACATTAGATCATCACTGCATATCATATTTTATTTGCTTTTGGCCTGATCCAGAAATTCTACGCAACTCTAGGACCCACGGAGAGAGTTGGGGATTTCGTTATTTTCATATTTGAGTTTTCTCAAATTTTGAAAATAGGATCATTTGACTTTATTTATTTTATCTTCAATTATTTCTATTATAAAAATATGAGAGAGGGGAAATAAAGAAATATTGAGGATTTGATAAAAAATCAAATAAGATTTTATTTCGGAGTTTTTGGCTAGTTTATTTGAATTTAGGAAAAACTGCACGTTTTTCAAAACTGCATTTTAGGGCCAAGAAAATGTTCATCTCGTTCTAAATATTTTATTTAGGCGGTGAAATTTTATTTTGGAATTTTTAGAATTTTATTTTATTTTCTAGAATTTTTCTTAGTTTCAGTGGAATTGGTTTTTTTATAAAGTACCGGGCGCCCGACTGGGCCGAAGGCCCGGCCGAGCCAGGCCAGGCCCAAGCCGCCACCGCCCTTCCCCCGCGGGAGACCGACCCGACGCCACCGCCGAGTCTGGCCGGGGCACGCCTCCCGAGGCCGACCCCGACCCGGCGCCCCCTTACCCAAGCCGCGCCGCCCCCCTCTCATAAATACCCCCGCCGCCGCCGCCTCACCCTGCCATCTCGACCCACCCCGCCTTGCCACAGCCGCCGCTCGCCACTGTGTGCCGCCGCTTGCCGCGCCCACCGCCGACGCCACCCCACCCCGCCGGAGCCCCGAGTCCCGCCGGAGTCCAACGAGGTAGCCGCGCCATCCGCCGCCGGTTTCCCAAAAAAACCGATCCGGTTTTTCTTTGAAAACCCTAGGGTTTTTTAATTTTATTAGATCGGTTTTATCGGTTCACTTATTTAGTGAGCATTCACTCGTTCGTTCGTTTTAACGAACGAGTTCACCATTTAGTTTCAGTTAACGAACGTTCGTTCATTAATCTGTTCGTCTGTTTTTCTTTTTCTCCGATTTTCCGCGATTATTTCTAATCACGATTTATGATCCGATTTTCGTTTTAGTTTAACTTTTTGCTCGTTTATCGGAATCAAGAGATTAAAGCGCCTAGAGTTTCGTCTCAAAACCCTCTTTCCGTTTAACCAACTCAAACAAGTTTTTGCTTCTATAAAATTTGACTTAGGTCCAGATTAGTAATCGAAGCTTGTTTCTTTTGCTGTTTGACTTTTGTTGTTTCGTTCGATTTGTTTCTTTTTGCAAATCGGAGTTCTTAAGTTGAACTTTCTGGTTAGATCTCTTATTTGAGTTTTACCTATGCATTAGATGAGTACTTATTGTATGATTGTTTGTTTGTTTGTTTGTTTGTTTGTTTGTGTTAGAGTACGCAGAGTGCGCCACTTGCTACTTCGAATCTCTAGGTTTCACGGATCATCAGCAAGGCAAGTAACACTTTGATCATACCTCTTACTACCCTATTTTATTGCATTAGATCAATCCTCAAACAATTGCATGAATAGGATCTGATTAATATGTGGGTTTTGGGAAGTAGTTGAGGTTGTACCTATTACCTGTTTTATTATCAAACTAGGAGTTACTTCTACGTTTGCTTATGCCATGCTAAGCTTGTAGACATGGATTGGGTTTGAGAGCATTCATGACAGATGTGAGGTTGTTAATTAATGGTTCAACTTAAGGTGGCAACTTAAATACACATCTGGGTGGATTGAGGCACCTGGGTATTCCAGCGATTGCCTGTTTTTCTTTATGGACCGCCACCCAGGCTCAAAGGGATCATGAGATTATTCATGCTAGAAACTTCCGTGTGCAGCCACAAGCTACTATGGGCTCTAGCATAGTTGATTAAGTCGTGCGAACTCTTATAGTGGTAGACTAGCAGATGTAGGGGAAAGTAGGTGTAACGGTCTACCCGAGCGTAAGGTGCTAGCGCTTCTGAAAGACTAAGTCTCGGTCATCCGTTTCTCAAACATCATGTAGTGCGAGTCTTGTGGGGAAAAGTGCGCAAACCACTGCAGAGTGTATAAACTAATCATGGTTAGCCGTGTCCCCGATTATGGACGTCTTGAGTATCTAGTACTTGGATTATCATGTGAATCTCATCATGTGACTTTAATTAATTTTGTTGGGTTTTAATGATGATGTTTAATTGGGATTGAGAGGGTGTCTACACTCTCAATGTTTAACAACCACCATGATAGTTAAATAAAATTTATTCCTTTGCAGTAGGGAAAAATTGGCTTTACGCAAAACTGTAACCATAGAGCTTTCCACCAGCCATATATGCATGTAGTATAGCCTGTTTCTGTTCACTACTCTCTATGTGTTACATTGCCAGCATATTCCATGTGCTGACCCGTTTTCGGGCTGCAACGTTCATGTTGCAAACTTTTCAGACGACGAGTAGGGAGCCTTAGGTTGTGGTTCTATACTCAGTGATGCCGTTGGAGTTGATGGACTCACTTATCTTCCAAGCCTTCCGTTGTTATCATTATTAGATGGCCTTAAGCCATATTATTTGTAATAAGTTCTCTTTTGAGACACTCGATGTAATAAGTGTGTGATTGCTACTCTGTTATAAATCCTTCAAGTGTTGTGCGTGTCAGCATTACTGATCTAGGGATGACACTGAAGCACAAAGATCAGACTATTTGAGGTATGGTCGCTACAAGATGCTATCAGAGCCAGGTTGACTATAGGACACGACCACTAAGATAAAGACCTAGATCACCACTCTCTTCTCATTTCCGACTTCTCATCTTTTCTACTCTTTTAGGATGGCGGATGCAATAAACAAGTTCACGCAACCGGATGAAGATACACCCTTTGGACGCCACCTGAAGGAATCACTAAGTACCTGAACATCGGAGTACCAAGCTTCACCGGGACCTACAACGCCACTTTACTCGAGGAGGAGCGCTGGATGATTCTAGTTCAAGTTCCAGGAAGGACGTTCGCGCCAGTCACCGAGCCCATAGAGTTTTCCTTTGATGCACCAACCTGGAGTCTAAGAAAGAGCATGGCAGCCCACATCACCATGGGATGTATTGGAGAAGTTTACCGCAATGATCTCTAGGATACTATCTACCAGATTTGTGGGCGCCGAGATGAGGAATGGGAGATGATCATCACCAAGAAGGATAGATCAATCACAACTTTTATCCAGGAGTTAAACTAGCACATTCGATGTCAGGAGAACCAGATGTGCGCATGCATGATAGATCTGAAGAAGGCGATGACAAGAATCACGGAGCTGGAGGAAGAACTCAAGGCTACCCACGAAGACTATATGGAGGAAATCGAAGTATTAGTGGAGAAGAATGACGACCTGGCCAGGAAGCTAGGAGTTTTCATGGGAAATCCCGCGCCAGGAGGAGAAGATGACGATTCCACTTGCCCAGGGAACTACATCATCATCGACGACACCGACTCGGACCTAGACGATAGCGATGATGACTATGTTGATGAAGCTGGAGCGGATATCATGGAGTCTTCATCGGAGCAGTTTTTCTAGTAGACCACCATCACAGTAGTAGAATTACACCATGTGTATAGCATAGTCCAAGAACTTTTGTAATGATAGTTCTAGACCGATTGTATGCCCTTGGTTGAATTGAATGAAGTGATTTTGTTTGCTTTTGCCTCATGTGCATATGGGTAGTGTTTTCTCTCTAGGCCTCAATCTATTCTATATTCTCATATTTTCTAAACCCTCAGATGCCTCCAAGACGTGACCCCGGATTTGCATTCCCACCGGAGCTCACTCAGTTGATCCAGCAGCAGAATGCATTGATGCAGTTGCTAGTCCAGAATCAGAATCAAGGGAACAACAACAACAACAACAACAACCAACCACCACCACCACCTGTTGATCACTTAACCCGTTTCCTTAGACTGAATCAGCCGGTGTTCTCCAGCAGCACCGAGCCGATAGTGGCAGATGATTGGCTCTGCAAGATAGGGAGAGAATTGACCACAGTAGGATGCAGAGATGCGGAAAATGTGTGTTTTGTCGCATATCATCTTGAAGGACCCGCAGCCTCATGGTGGGAGAATTTCACAGCCACTTATCCTATCGACACTGTCACATGGGATCAGTTTCAGCAGGCTTTCTGTACTGCCCATGTTTCAGCAGGAGCTATGGCCGTGAAGAAGCGTGAGTTTCACAAATTGCGCCAAGGAGGACAGACAGTTGGCCAATACGTGGATGACTTTAGTAAGTTAGCACGTTGTGCCCCGGATGACGTTGCTACAGATGCAACTAAGCAGGAGAAGTTTCTGGAAGGACTGAATGATGAGTTGAGTATGCAGTTGATGGTAGCAACTTTCAACAACTACCAAGAGTTGGTAGATCGTGCTCTTATGATTGAAGGGAAGCAGCAACAGATTGAGAACTGCAAGAGGAAGTATGGACAAGGGAAATACAATTCAGGAGCTCAGCAGAAGCCATGTTTTACCCCGAAATCAGGAGGACATTTTTAGCATACCCATGGAGGAGGGAGTTCACATAATCATAATGGCCCCAAGAATGGTAATGGGAATGGGGGAAGCAACAGTCTAAACCATACCAACCCATCAACCCCAGCCAAGAGAGACCTGAGCCAAGTCACTTGTTATAAGTGTCAGAAGACCGGACACTATGCCAATGAATGTCCTGAAGCCCGGAATGGAAATGGCAATGGAAGCTCTGGGAAGAAGTCGAACCCTTTCAAGAGGGGACAGGTGAACCACGTTAACATGGAGGAGGTTGAAGCCTAGCCAGATGCAGTAATAGGTAAGTTTTTGGTTAAGTCATTTACTGCAATCGTTCTTTTTGATACTGGTGCATCGCATTCATACATATCAAGGGGATTCATGGATAAGTATAAATTGCCCACCAAGGTTCTTAGAACACCTATGTTAGTAAGCTCACCAGGAGCGGAGTATATGGCCAGTAAAGGATGTTTTCAAGTGCCATTGAGTATAGGTAGGCATGTGTTTCCCTCGGATTTGATCATTTTGGAATCACAAGGTTTGGATGTAATTCTGGGTATGGATTGGCTATCGATGTGTGGAGGAAACATCGATTGCGCCAGTAAGTCGATTTTGCTTACCACCCCAGAGGGAAGAAGGATCAAGTATGTATCATGGCATGTGAATAGGACTCAAGTAAATTCCTTAGCAGGAGTTGTACAGGAGGAGGTACCGGTGGTAAAGGATTTTCCGGATGTATTTCTAGAAGAGTTGCCAGGCATGCCACCGGATAGATACATTGAGTTTTTGATTGAGCTTTTGCCAGGCACATCCAATATCTAAGAGACCGTATAGAATGCCTGCAAAGGATTTGGGGGAGATTAAGAATCAGATTAAGGAGTTACTGGGTAAGGGATATATTCGCCCAAGTTCGTCACCTTGGGGATCACCAGTATTTCTAGTGGAAAAGAAGGATGGATCGTTAAGGATGGTTGTTGATTATTGAGGATTGAATGAAGTGACGATCAAGAATGTGTACCCACTACCAATGATCAACGATTTGTTTGAATAACTGCAAGGAGCTAAGGTATTTTCCAAGATCAATTTGCGATCACGATACCACCAGTTGAAGATTCGAGAGCATGACATACCTAAGACAGCTTTTACCACAAGGTATGGGCTGTATGAGTATACCGTTATGTCATTTGGTCTGACTAACGCACCTGCCTATTTTATGAACATGATGAACAATGTGTTTATGGAGTTTTTGGATAAGTTCGTCGCAGTGTTCATTGATGATATTCTGGTTTACTCGAAGAATGAAGAAGAACATAAAGAACATTTGCGTTTGGTACTTGGTAAGCTCAGAGAACATCAGTTATACGCCAAGTTGAGCAAATGTGAGTTTTGGTTGAAGGAAGTTGGATTCCTCGGACATGTTATATCCGGAGAAGGAATAGCTGTAGATCCCGCCAAAGTTGTCACTATGACAAATATGGAAGCCCCAATAACAGTTGGAGAGATCCGGAGTTTTCTTGGACTCGCAGGATACTACCGGAGATTTATTGAAAATTTCTCGAAGATTGCAAAACCTATGACGGAGTTGTTGAAGAAGGATACCAAGTTCAAATGGACTGAGGAATGTGAGGCCAGTTTCCAGGAGTTCAAGAAACGTTTGGTTACCTCGCCAGTGTTGATTCTGCTAGATCAGCGCAAGGATTATGAGGTATATTGCGATGCTTCACGTCGAAGTCTTGGAGCAGTGCTTACGCAGGAGGGATGAGTTGTTTCATATGCCTCACGACAGCTTATGCCCCATGAGTTGAATTATGCTGCACACGACTTGGAGTTAGTAGCTGTAGTGCACACTTTGAAGACGTGGAGACATTTTCTCATCGGAAACCATTGTGAGGCGTACACGGATCATAAGAGTTTGAAGTACATCTTCACGCAGAAGGAGTTGAATCTCAGGCAAAGGAGATGGTTGGAGCTCATCAAGGATTATGATATGAGATTGCATTATCATCCCGGAAAGGCTAACGTAGTAGCTGACGCATTGAGCCGCAAGAGCCATGTCAACACACTAATGACCGGAGAGTTACCAAAGGAGTTAGCCGAGGATCTTTGTGAGCTATGTTTGGAGATAGTTCCAAGAGGCTATGTAGCAGCATTGGAGATTCAGTCTACTCTAATGGATAAGATCAGAGAAGCTCAGAAGACCGACAGGGAGATTGCCACCATAAAGGAGAAGGTGAGCAAGGGAAAAGTTAAAGGATTTCGTGAGGATGAACACAATACCTTATGGTTTGATGACCGTGTCTATGTGCCTAATGACCCGGAGATCAGGAAGCTAATTTTGCAAGAGGCCCATGATTCGCCGTACTCGATTCACCCAGGAAACACCAAGATGTATTTGGAATTGAAAGACACTTTCTGGTGGACCGGAATGAAGAAGGATATTGCGGAATATTTAGCACTTTGTGATGTATGTCAGAGAGTGAAGGCAGAGCATTAGAAGCCAGCAGGATTGCTACAGCCATTGCCGATACCTGAGTGGAAGTGGGATAAGCTAGGCATGGATTTTATCACTGGATTACCCAAGACCCGTGGAGGCTATGACTCGACATGGGTTGTAGTCGATCGCTTGACTCATTTCATCCCAGTGAAGACCACTTACACCAGTGCTAAGTTGGCAAAGATATACATGACTAGGCTAGTATGTCTGCATGGAGTTCCGAGGAGCATTGTATCAGATAGAGGAACCCAGTTTACCTCAAAGTTCTGGGATCAGTTACACGAAACTTTGGGTACTAAACTAGAGTTCAGTACAACTTTTCATCCGCAGACCGATGGACAGACCGAGAGAGTCAATCAGATTTTAAAGGATATGCTGAGAGTTTGTGCGCTAGATTATGGATCTAGTTGGGATGACAACTTGCCATATGCTGAGTTCTCTTACAACAATAGTTATCAATCCAGTTTGAAGATGGCCCCTTTTGAAGCCTTGTATGGAAGAAGGTGCATGAGGGAGTCCTGGATTAGGGGGTGTTCGGGTAGCCGGACTATACCTTCAGCCGGACTCCAGGACTATGAAGATACAAGATTGAAGACTTCGTCCCGTGTCCGGACGGGACTTTCCTTAGCGTGGAAGGCAAGCTTGGCGATGCAGATATTCAAGATCTCCTACCATTGTAACCGACTCTGTGTAACCCTAACCCTATCCGGTGTCTATATAAACCGGAGGGTTGTAGTCCGTAGGACATCAACTCCATATACAACAATCATACCATAGGCTAGCTTCTAGGGTTTAGCCTCCTTGATCTCGTGGTAGATCTACTCTTGTACTACCCATATCATCAATATTAATCAAGCAGGAGTAGGGTATTACCTCCATCGAGAGGGCCCGAACCTGGGTAAAAACATCGTGTCCCTTGTCTCCTGTTACCATCCGGCCTTGACGTAGAGTTCGGGACCCCCTACCTGAGATCCCCCGGTTTTGACACCGACATTGGTGCTTTCATTGAGAGTTCCTCTGTGTCGTCGCCTTTAGGCCCGATGGCTCCCTTGATCATCAACAACGATGAGGTCCAGGGTGAGACTTTTCTCCCCGGACAGATCTTCGTCTTCGGCGGCTTCGCACTGCGGGCCAATTCGCTTGGCCACCTGGAGCAGGTCGAAAGCTACGCCCCTGGCCATCAAGTCAGGTTTGGAAGCTTAAACTACACGGCTGACATCCGCGGAGACTTGATCTTCGACGGGTTCGAGCCACGGCTAAGCGCGCCGCACTATCTCGAGGGGCATGATCTAGCTCTGCCTCCGGAAAGTGTCCTGGAGGCCACACACGCACCGGTTCCGACCCCTAACTCGGAGCCTATTACGCCAATCGAGGATGAGCGGTTGGACGTCACCTCAGGGGCTGCGATCTCAAAGGCGATCGAGCCGAACACCAGCCCCGCACTCTGCATGACCCGTGACTCCGAGGATCCGGACTCCTCCCCGGACTCCGAACCCCCCGCGCCCCGGCCAATCGAATCCGATTGGACGCCGATAATGGAGTTCACCGCCACGGACATCTTTCAGCACTCGCCTTTTGGCGACATCCTGAATTCTCTCAAGTCTCTCTCTTTATCAGGAGAGCCCTGGCCGGATTATGGTCAGCGAGGATGGGATACGGACGATGAAGAAGTTCAAAGCCCACCCACCACCCACTTTGTAGCCACTGTCAACGATTTAACCGACATGCTTGACTTCGGCTCCAAAGACATCGACGGTATGGACGATGATGTAGGAGACGAACAGGAACCAGCACCTATAGGGCGCTGGAAGGCCACCTCATCATATGACATATATATGGTGGATACTCCAAAAGATGGAGATGGCGATGGAACAGCGGGGGATGACACCTCCAAGAAATAGCCAAAGCGCCAGCGTCAGTGGCGCCGCTCTAAATCCCGCCAAAGCAAAAATGGTGATTCCGGCACGGGAGATAATACTACCCCGGATAGCGCCGAAGAACACCCAGCCCATCAAGATTCGGCACAGGAAGATGGAGAAGCCAGCCCTCATGGGAGAGCGGCAGACCGAGAGGTCGAGGATGATAACTATATGCCTCCCTCCGAAGATGAGGCAAGCCTCGATGGCGACAAATTCATCGTACCATCAGACCCCGCCGAACAAGAGCGTTTCAAACGCAGGATTTTAGCCACTGCAAGAAGCCTCGAGAAAAAGCAGCAACAGCTTAGAGCTGACCAAGATTTGCTAGCTGCCAGATGGACTGAAGTCCTTGCGGCCGAAGAGTATGAACTCGAACGCCCCTCCAAGAGTTACCCAAAGCGCAGGCCGCTACCCCGATCAGAGGAGGAAGCACCTACATCACCAGCGCACGACATGGCAGACCGGCCACCTCGCGGCCGCGACAGAGAGGCCTCTCGGCCCTCCACCCAAGCCATGCCCCGACGCCGCTCAACTAAGGCACGGGAAAATGCGCCAGACCGGCGATACGTACTGGAGGATAAGGCAAGACAAACAAGATCCGGCTGGGCCGAACACGTGACGATGATCTTCACTCCGGATACAACAAATCCGGCTGGGCCGAACACAACAGACATAGCTCTTCCGAGCTGCATCGTGATATAGCCCAGCACAGAGGCGCCGCACACCCGCTATGCTTCACGGATGAAGTAATGGATCATAAAATCCTAGAGGGTTTCAAACCCGTAAACATCGAATCATACGATGGCACAACAGATCCGACGATATGGATCGAGGATTATCTCCTTCACATCCACATGGCACGTGGCGATGATCTACACGCCATCAAATACCTCCCGCTCAAACTTAAAGGACCGGCCCGGCATTGGCTTAACATCTTTCCAGCAGACTCAATCGGTTCTTGGGAGGACCTGGAAGCCGCATTCCTCGACAACTTCCAGGGCACTTACGTGCGACCACCGGATGCCGAGACTTAAGCCACATAATTCAGCAGCCAGAGGAATCGGCCAGGAAATTCTGGACACGGTTCCTAACAAAGAAAAACCAGATAGTCGACTGTCCGGACGCAGAGGCCCTAGCAGCCTTCAAGCATAACATCCGCGACGAGTGGCTTGCCCGGCACCTGGGACAGGAAAAGCCGAAATCTATGGCAGCCCTCACGACACTCATGACCCGCTTTTGCGCGGGAGAAGACAGCTGGCTAGCTCGCAGTAACAACTTATCAAAGAACCCTGGTAATTCGGATACCAAGGACAAAAGTGGCAGGACACGTCGGAATAAGCAAAAACGCCGCGTTAGCAGCGACAACAATGAAGACACGGCAGTCAATGCCGGATTCAGAGGCTATAAATCCGGTCAACGGAAAAAAGCCATTCAACAAGAATACTCAGGGCCCGTCCAGTTTGGACCAAATACTCGACCGCTTGTGCCAGATACATGGCACCCCCGAAAAGCCAGCCAATCACACTAACAGGGATTGTCGGGTGTTCAAGCAGGCAGGCAAGTTAAGAGCCGAAAACAAAGACAAGGGGCTGCACAGCAACGAGGAGGAGGAGCCCAGGCCGCCGAACAACAATGGACAGAAGGGCTTTCCCCCACAAGTGCGGACGGTGAACATGATATACGCAACCCACATTCCCAAGAGGGAGCGGAAGCGTGCGCTACGGGACGTATACGCGATGGAGCTAGTCGCCCCAAAGTTCAACCCATGGTCCTCCTGCCCGATCACTTTTGATCGAAGGGACCATCCCACCAGCATCCGTCATGGCGGCTTCGTCGCATTGGTTCTCGACCCAATCGTCGACGGATTTCATCTCACAAGAGTCCTCATGGACGGCGGCAGTAGCCAGAACCTGCTTTACCAGGATATAGTGCAGAAAATGGGCATAAATCCCTCAAGGATTAAGCCCACAAAAACGACCTTTAAAGGCGTTATACCAGGTTTAGAAGCCAACTGTACAGGCTCAGTAACACCTGACGTGGTCTTCGGATCCCCGGACAATTTCCAAAGCGAAGAGTTAATCTTCGATATAGTCCCGTTTCGCAGTGGCTATCACACCCTGCTCGGACAAACCGCATTCGCAAAGTTCAATGCGGTGCCGCACTACGCATATCTCAAGCTCAAGATGCCAGGCCCTCGAGGAGTAATCACGGTCAACAGAAACACCGAACGCTCACTCCGTACGGAGGAGCACACGGCGGCTCTCACAGCGGAAGTACAAAGTAGCCTTCTTAGGCAATTCTCCAGTCCGGCCGTTAAAAAGCCAGACACTGCCAAGCGCGCCCGGAGTAACCCACAGCAGGACCGCCCGGCATGCTCTGAGCAAGCGTAGCAATGCGGCCTCAACCCCAGCTCTCGCAACATAGCGAAACCAGTGCCTCACGTACATAACTACACCCTTGAAATACCATGGGCACAGGGGAAGGGGCACAATAACGGCACACCCAAAATACGGCTTAAAACATACTAGGGGCTGCCGGATTCCTTTCTTTAATTTTTTCTTACTTTAAGGACTCCATACTTCGGACGACCTGTTCGGCAATTCGACTGCCGCACAAATGATGCAAGATCCAGGGAGGCAGACAAGCCATGCCGCATTATGGAACTCCTAGGTGGTCTCTGTTACGAGCGGTATACCTATTTGGAATACAATTCCGCGGCCTGCCCCTGGTCAGGACATGTTAAATAGTCCAATATCTTTTTGCTTATCGCACTATTTGTATCGTTCAGCTTTGACAAATAGCCTCTCTATAAACAATGCATAGCTTTTTGTCTATTTTTTGCACTATCCTTTTTTCACATATATGTGTATTAAATGACATGATTGCACCCGTACACCATGGTACGGCAAACACGCCAGGGGCTTCAGTACCCCTCATTATGGTGTGAGAAGTCCATACACTTTCACAAGTGCGGCACCCTGAACTTATAGCACTATATGCATCGGCTCCGAATCATGATTTGGGTCAATAGTTGGGTTTGCCCGGCTCCTATGTTTTGGTGCCTTACGTTCCGCTATATCGGCTAAGGTAGCACTAGGAGAACCACTGCGATTGTGCCCCGGTTCAGCTGGGTTAAGCACCTCAGTGGAGAAAGCTAAAACTGACTGTCATGATGAGGCGAGAGACCGGTCGCTGTTCGAGAGGTTTTTCGAGTCCCTAAAGACTTATGCAGCTTCGAGCGAGGAGCTGGCTTTGTCCGGCCAAGGCGTGGATAGCACCCCGAACTCGGTCTTCCGAACTAGGGGCTTCGCCAAAATTTAAAATTATAGAGTTCTATGGCTAAGTGAGAGTGTTCAAGCATTATAGTCCGATTGCCTGGTTCGTTATGCTGAGCTCCTCCCTCGAAGGACCCAACTATGGGAAAAAGAGCGCTAGGTTTATCCCGAACACCCCAGCACTAGTGGCATGGGGGCAGAAGCCGACGACTGGCCATCTCTCAATTTTTTGATAAACGGGCGCACAGAAAGTAATATTTTAAATTCAATAAGCATTGCTTAGCGCATATGAACAAGTTTTCAGCGCACAGGATAAACACGAGCGAGTTCATTCAAAAATAACATCCTTGGTACATTCATCCGCCACAAGGAGGGCACCTGCAAGAACATCCTTGTAGTAGTTCTCGGGCTCGCGATGCTCCTTCCCCGGCGGCGGCCCGTCCTTCACAAGCTTCTCACCGTCCAGCTTACCCCAGTGCACCTTTGCACGGGCAAGGGCCCGACGGGCACATTTGATGCAGATGGAGTGCTTCATGACCTCGAGCCTCGGACAGGCCCCCACCAGCCGTCGCACCAGCCTGAAATTGCTCCCAGGCAGGGCCTCTCCGGGCCACAGCCAAACTGTAAAGCCCTTCATGGCCTGTTCGGCCGCCTTGTGGAGCTCGACCGACTGTTTCAGCTGGTCGCTCAAGGGCACAGGGTGTCCGGCCTCAGAATACTGAGACCAGAACACCTTCTCCATCGAGCTGCCCTCTTCAGCTTGGTAGAATGCGGCAGCGTCAGATACGCTGCGGGGAAGATCTGCGAATGCCCCTGGAGAGCTCCGGATTCGGGTAAGTAACAAGTAGTTTACTTTTATATTTCTGCTTTGCATAAAGAATGCCTTACCCACTGCTATCTTCCTCGTCTCCTCCAACTCTTGGAGGGCCTTTTGGGCTTCGGCCTTGGCAGACTTGGCAGTCTCAAGGGTCGTCGCGAGCTCGTACGCTTGCACCTTTGACTCAAGCTCCAAACTCTCATGTTTTTCATGAGAGCCTGAAGCTCTTGCTGCACCTCGCCAACCTGAGTCCCAAGTCTGTCTCGCTCAGTGCGCTCCGCGGCCGTTTTCTTTTCGGCCTCAGATAGCGCCGGCTTAAGGGTCGCCACCTCAGTCGTGGCCCCTACAATAAGCAATACAATCCTGTTATTTTTTTTTGCAATCACGCATTTTTATAGGCACTTTTTCTGTAAGGTATTTCTTACCTTCTTTCTCCTCGAGCCGCCGCTTGGCAAGGCCGAGCTCTTGCTCGGTATGCTCAAGGTCCTGCTTCAGGACACCCACCTCCGCAGTCAGTGCGGCGGTGGATAGCAGCGAAGCCTGCATACGCATATTGACTCTTTTTGTTAGACTCCTGCGAAATTTAATAGATCCTCTATTCGGCTTTTCTTTCCGAACGCCAAACAGAGCATCAGGGGCTACTGTCTATGCGGTAATATTTTTACATATTTTTACTTACCTCAAAGCCTGTTAGAAGGCTAGCGCAAGCTTCAGTCAGTCCGCTCTGGGCGGACCGAACCTTCTGGATCACCGTACTCATAATAGTATGGTGCCCCTCGTCGATGGAGGCGCCGTCAAGCACCTCCAGCAGATTGTTCGGCACCTCCGGTTGGACGGAGGCCGCCGGCTCAGAAGGCTTGCTCCTCTTGGAAGGAGTTCGCCTACCGCGGTCCAGAACTGTGGAAGATTCCGGCGCGGTGTCCGGCACAAAGCCGGACTTGGAGCCCTAGGGGGCCTTATCCCCTTCACTCCTAGAGTCCGGGAGGTTGCCTTGCGGCTCCTCCGGGACCACCTCCTCCTGCCCCGGAGCTTGTCGCGACGCCACTTCGGCATCGTCTGCAGTGCAGGGGGAGACAACGGGCGGAACTGAGTTCACGTCCGATGAGTCCAGGGAGCCGCTCGACGATTCGTTGAATTCGTCCCGGGGCGAGCTGCATGATTACGTTCGACATTAAGGAAAGCTGTGCAACAAAGGAACATCATGAGTTACTCTGATATCCAAACTTACAATTTCGCCGGACGCTTGGCCCTGTTTGGCCACTCCTCTCCGCCCTCTTCGGCATCGGGGGAGTAGTCCGGCGGAGGGGTCTTCCTTTTCCTAGACCCCTCGGCCTCCCCCATTGGGGAGGCCTTCCTCTTCTCTCCTCCCTCCGCTGGGGGGGAGAGTTTTCTTCTTCCTCCTCCTCGTTTTCACGAGAAGAGGGCGTCTCAGACTCGTCGGATGACGAGTCCGACACCACCACGTTACGGGCACTCTTTCGAGTCCCTGTGATCTTCTTCTTCTTGGCCTTCTTCTCCGGCATCACATAAGGCGCCGGAACCAGCAGCTTCACTAGTAGAGCTGGGGCTGGGTCTTCGGGCAGCGGAGCCGGACAGTTAATCGGTCCAGATATCACCCGCCAAGCCTGTCAAAGGTAAGGGAGTTTAGATCCCGCATAGAGTCAAACTATGAAAAAAGCTTAAACATCCTGTAAAAGGTGAAGATAGCTTACCTCGCTAGCGTGACGCTGCGAGCTGTATCCGCGGTCCTCGGAAGCGGATGCGGGAGCCTCGGCGCCCTTGAATAGCACCTTCCAGGCATCTTCGTACATCGTGTCGAAGAGCCTGCTAAGGGTTTGGTGCTACGCCGGGTCGAACTCCCACAGATTAAAATCCCGTTGTTGGCACGGGAGGATCCGGCGGACGAGCATAACCTGGAATACATTAACAAGCCGGATTGGCTTGTTCACCAGGGACTGGATGCATGTTTGCAATCCGGTCACCTCTTTTTCGTCACCCCACGATAGGCCCGTCTCTTTCCAGGACATAAGCCGCGTGGGAGGTCCGGATCAGAACTCGGTGGCTGCGATCCATTTCGGATCGCGTGGCTCGGTGATGTAAAACCACCCGGATTGCCACCCCTTTAGGGTCTCCACAAAAGAGCCCTCGAACCATAGGACGTTGTCCATCTTGCCCGCCATGGCGCCTCCGCACTCCGCCTGGCTGCCGCGCACCACCTTGGGCTTGACGTTGAAGGTCTTGAGCCAGAGGCCGAAATGAGGGCGGACGCGGAGGAAGGCCTTGCACACGACGATAAACGCCGAGATGTTGAGGATGAAGTTCGGGGCCAGATCGTGGAAATCCAGGCCGTAGTAGAACATGAGCCCCCGGACAAATGGGTGGAGTGGAAAACCCAGTCCGCGGAAGAAGTGGGGAAGAAATACTACCCTCTCATGGGGCCTTGGGGTGGGGAGAAGCTGCCCCTTTTCGGGAAGCCGGTGCGCGATGTCCTTAGACAGGTATCCGGCCTTCCTTAGCTTCTTGACTTGGCCCTCCGTGGCGGAGGAGACCATCCACTTGCCTCCCGCTCCGGACATTGCTGGAGAAGGTTGAGGTGGGAAGTGTGGGCTTGGGCGCTGGAGCTCGAGTGCGCAGGAGATGGATAGGCAAAGGAGGAAGAAGGCGTAGGTAAAAAGGTGGATCCTTATCCCCTTATATGGGCGGATGCGGTTGTGCGTCCCCACCAGCCTAGTAAAACTCGCTTGCCTCCCAAGCACCATGATAAATGGCGCGGTTGGGTTACCCATGTCTGTATTGATGAGAATCCCGTAAAAGGGGTACACGATCTCTCCTTTGACAAGACGTGCCAAGGAAACTGCCTCGCAAAACATGCTGAGGTGGAAAAGTAAAAACGATTCGAGTAAAGGACTTGGCCTTAGTGTGATGACGCACTGCGGAATACGTCAGCAGATTTGATTTGTGTTAATATTATTCTCTCTATGGCAATATGTGGAAACTTATTTTGCAGAGCCGGACACTACTCTTGGGGTTTACAATCTTCTATGAAGGACTTGGAGGAGGAACCCGCCTTGCAATGCCGAAGACAATCTGCGCGCCGGACTCGTCATCATTGAAGCCTGGTTCAGGGGCTATTGAGGGAGTCTTGGATTAGGAGGTGTCCGGGTAGCCGGACTATACCTTCATCCGGACTCCAGGACTATGAAGATACAAGATTGAAGACTTCGTCCCGTGTCCGGATGGGAATTTCCTTGGCGTGGAAGGCAAGCTTGGCCATGCGGATATTCAAGATCTCCTACCATTGTAACCGACTCTGTGTAACCCTAACCCTATCCGGTGTCTATATAAACCGGAGGGTTGTAGTCCGTAGGACATCAACTCCATATACAACAATCATACCATAGGCTAGCTTCTAGGGTTTAGCCTCCTTGATCTCGTGGTAGATCTACTCTTGTACTACCCATATCATCAATATTAATCAAGCAGGAGTAGGGTATTACCTCCATCGAGAGGGCCCGAACTGGGTAAAAACATCGTGTCCCTTGTCTCCTGTTACCATCCGGCCTTGACGCACAGTTCGGGACCCCCTACCCGAGATCCGCCGGTTTTGACACCGACAGTGTAGAACACCATTGTCGTGGGACGAAGTTGGAGACCGCTAGTTGCTTGGACCAGATTTGATTAAGGAGTCTGAATAGAAGGTGAAGTTGATTCGCGATAGGCTCAAGGTAGCCCAGTCCAGGCATAAGAGCTATGTAGATTCTAAATGCAAGGAGACAATTTACGAAGTTGGAGATAGAGTTTATCTTCGTGTATCTCCACTTCGAGGAGTTAAGCGCTTTGGAGTTAAGGGAAAACTAGCGCCACGTTTTGTGGGACCATACAAAGTTTTGGAACGCATGGGAGAAGTTTCTTATAAGTTGGAATTTCCTGAGGGATTGTCGGGAGTTCACGACGTGTTCCACGTTTCCCAGTTGAAGAAGTGCCACACAGAGATGGCGGATATACCGCTGAGAGATACAGTACCGCTGGAAGCGATTCAGTTGGATAGTGACTTGACCTATGAGGAGAAACCAGTCAAGATTCTCGAGTATGCCAGCCGAGTCACCCACAACAAGGTTATCAAGTTTTGCAAAGTTCAGTAGAGCCACCACACCGAGGATGAAGCCACCTGGGAGCGAGAGGAAGATCTGCTAAAGGACCACCCTCACCTATTTTCTAGCCAACCCGAATCTCGAGGGCGAGATTCATCTTAAGGGGGGTAGGTTTGTAACATCCCAAATTTCAATTTGGAATGTTATACATTAGATCATCACTGCATATCATATTTTATTTGCTTTTGGCCTGATCCGGAAATTCTACGCAACTCTAGGACCCACGGAGAGAGTTGGGGATTTCGTTATTTTCATATTTGAGTTTTCTCAAATTTTGAAAATAGGATCATTTGATTTTATTTATTTTATCTTCAATTATTTCTACTATAAAAAGATGAGTGAGGGGATAAAATGACTTTCCCAAAATAAAGAAATATTGAGGATTTGATAAAAAAATCAAATAAGATTTTATATCTGAGTTTTTGGATAGTTTATTTGAATTTAGGAAAAACTGTACATTTTTCAAAACTGCATTTTAGCGCCAAGAAAATGTTCATCTCGTTCTAAATATTTTATTTAGGTGGCGAAAATTTATTTTGGCATTTTTAGAATTTTATTTTATTTTCTATAATTTTTCTTAGTTTCGGCGGAATTGTTTTTCTTTTTAAAAAATAGTGCCGCGCGCCCGACTGGGCCAAAGGCCCAGCCGAGCCAGGCCAGGCCCAAGCCCCCGCCGCCCTTCCCCGGCGGGAGACCGACCCGCCGCCGCCGCCGAGTCCGGCCGGGGCACGCCTCCCGAGGCCGACCCCGACCCGGCGCCCAATTCCCAAGCCACGCCGCCCCCCTCTCGTAAATACCCCTGCCGCCGCCGCCTCACCCCGCTGCCTTGACCCGCCCCGCCTTGCTGCAGCCGCTGCTCGCCGCCGTAG
>NC_057797.1:386147254-386221314 GCF_018294505.1 Triticum aestivum
CCACGCCCGCCGCCGCCGCTTGTCGCGCCGCCCGCCGCCGATGCCACCCCACCCCGCCAGAGCCCCGAGTCCCGCCGGAGTTCGACGAGGTAGCCGCACCGTCCGCCGCTGGTTTTCCGAAGAAAACCGATCTGGTTTTTCTTTGAAAACCCTAGGGTTTTTTATTTTATTTTATTAGATCGGTTTTATTGGCTCACTTATTTAGCGAGCGTTCGCTCGTTCGTTCGTTTTAACAGACGAGTTCACCGTTTAGTTTCAGTTAACGAACGTTCATTCGTTAATCTGTTCGTTTGTTTTTCTTTTTCTCGGATTTTCCGCGATTATTTTAGATCGCGATTTCTGATCCGATTTTCGTTTTAGTTCAACTTTTTGCTCGTTTATCGGAATCAGGCGATTCAAGCGCCTAGAGTTTCGTCTCGAAACGCTCTTTCCATTTAACCAACTCAAAAAAGTTTTTGCTTATGTAAAATTTTACTTAGGTCCAGATTAGTAATCGAAGCTTGTTTCTTTCGCCGTTTGACTTTCGTTGTTTCGTTCGATTTGTTTCTTTTTGCAAACTTGAGTTCTTAAGTTGAACTTTCTGGTTAGATCTCTTATTTAAGTTTTACCTGTGCATTAGATGAGTACTTATTGTATGCTTGTTTGTTTGTTTGCATTAGAGTACCTGGAGTGCGCCGCTTGCTACGTCGAATCTCTAGGTTGCACGGATCATCAGCAAGGCAAGTAACACTTTGATCATACCTCTTACTACCCAGTTTTATTGGATTAGATCAATCCTCAAACAATTGCATGAATAGGATCTGATTAATATGTGGGTTTTGGGAAGTAGTTGATGTAGTACCTACTACCCGTTTTATTATCAAACCCTGGGAGTTACTTCTACGTTTGCTTATGTCATGCTATGCTTATAGACGTGGATTGGGTTTGAGAGTATTCATGACAGATGTGAGGTTGTTAATTAATGGTTCAACTTAAGGTGGCAACTTAAATACACATCTGGGTGGATTGAGGCACCTGGGTATTCCATTTATTGCCTGTTTTTCTTTATGGACCGCCACCCAGACTCAAAGGGATCATGAGATTATTCATGCTAGAAACTTCTGTGTGCATCCACAAGCTACTATGGGCTCTAGCATAGTTGATTAAGCCGTGCGAACTCTTACAGTGTAGACTAGAAGATGTAGGGGAAAGTAGGTGTAACGGTCTACCCGATCGTAAGGTGCTAGCGCTTCTGAAAGACTATGTCTCGGTCATCCGTTTCTCAAACATCATGTAGTGCGAGAATCCCAACAGAGGAGATCGAGTTTTCTGGGGAAAAGTGCGCAAACCTCTGTAGAGTGTATAAACTAATCATGGTTAGCCGTGTCCCCGGTTATGGACGTCTTGAGTATCTAGTACTTGGATTATCATGTGAATCTCATCATGTGACTTTAATTAATTTTGTTGGGTTTTAATGATGATGTTTAATTGGGATTGAGAGGGTGTCTACACTCTCAATGTTTAACAACCACCGTGATAGTTAAATAAAACTTATTCCTTTGAAGTAGGAAAAAATTGGCTTTAGGAAAAACTGTAACCATAGAGCTTTCCACCAGCCATATATGCATGTAGTATGGCCTGTTTCTGTTCACTACTCTCTATGTGTTACATTGCCAGCATATTCCATGTGCTGACCCATTTTCGGGCTGCAACGTTCATGTTGCAGACTTTTCAGACAACGAGTAAGGAGCCTTAGGTCGTGGTTCTATACTTAGTGATGCCGTTGGAGTTGATGGACTCACTTATCTTCCAAGTCTTCCGATGTTATCATTATTAGATGGCCTTAAGCCATATTATTTGTAACAAGTTCTCTTTTGAGACACTCAATGTAATAAGTGTGTGATTGCTACTCTGTTATAAATCCTTCAAGTGTTGTGCGTGCCAGCATTACTGATCCAGGGATGACACTGAAGCACAGAGATCAGACTGTTTGAGGTCTGGTCGCTACAATACTCCAAAAGCAAAAGTAGGGTTTTACGCTTCTCAGCGCCCCAAACCTGGGTAAAGACTGCCGTGTCTCTCGCCGTTCTTGCTCTTTGCGCCCTGTGCACCCCCCCCCCTTGCCAAACTAGCAAAGGGGCAGCCCTGCCCCATAGATCACTGACTCCGATGCCGACATCTTTGGCGTGCCAGGTGGGGGGATCACCGGCATGAATCAAGCTGACGACGGTGCATCGACTTCATCGAGTTCAGCATCTTCTTCACTTTTCATGGCGCCCAAGAAGAAGGGTTCCGTGACGGTAAAACATTCCACATCCAAAATCCCATCGCACGCACCTGTGCTACTTCTTGAGCTTGCGTTGGTTTTTCCCTTGAAGAGGAAAGGGTGATGCAACAAACTAGAGATAAGTATTTCCCTCAGAGAACCAAGGTATCAATCCAGTAGGAGATACACGCAAGTCTCCAATCTATGCACCTGCACAAACAATCAAACACTTGCACCCAACGAGATAAATGGGTTGTCAGTCCCTTCACGGTCACTTGCAAAGGTGAGATCTGATAGAGATAGATATAAAAGATTACTAAAATTTAAAACAAAGTAAAAGTAAATAAATTGCAGTGAGGTATTTTTGGGTTTTTTGGTTCATAGATCTGAAAATATATGATGGAAAATAGATCCGGAGGCCATAGGATTCACTAGAGGCTTCTCTCTTGAAGGAAAATAATACGGTGGGTGAACAAATTACTGTCGAGCAATTGATAGAAAAGCACAAAGTTATGAAGATATCCAAGGCAATGATTATGAATATAGGCATCACGTTCGTGTCAAGTAGACTGACTCCTACCTGCATCTACTACTATTACTTCACTCGTCGACCGCTATCCAGCATGCATCTAGAGTATTTAGTTCATAAGAACGGAGTAACGCCTTAAGCAAGATGACATGATGTAGATGGATAAACTCAAGCAATATGAGGAAAACCCCATCTTTTTACCCTTGATGGCAACAATACAATACGTGTATCGCTACCCCTACTTTGTCACTGGGTGAGATTACCGCAAGGAAAATAATCTAGTTGACCAAACCAAACCGATAAATCAAAGAAATACAAAGATATCAAATCATGCATATAAGAACTTAGATAAGATTCAAATAATATTCATAGAAAAATTGATCATAAATCCACAATTCATCGTGTCTCGACAAACACACCGCAAAAGAATATTACAGTGGATAGATCTCTAAGAAACATCGTGGAGAACATGGTATTGATGACCAAAGAGAGAGAATAAGCCATCTAGCTACTAGCTATGGACCCATAGGTCTGTGGTAAACTACTCACGCTTCATCGGAAGGGCAATAGAGTTGATGTAGATGCCCTCCGTGATTGAATCCCCCTCTTACAGGGTGCCAGAAAAGGTCCCTAGATGGGTCTCATGAGTACAGAAGGTTATGGCGGCGGAAAAGTATTTTGGTGGATGCTTCTGGTTGTTTGGGAATATTTATGAATTTATAGAGATGAGAGGGAGGTCGGTGGACTCCTGGGAGACGCCCCTCCTAGGGAGCACCCTGACGGCTTGTGGAGCCCTCGGGACTCTTCTGACTTCATCTCCAAGTTATGTGGATGTCTTTTGGTCCAAGAAAAATTAACGCGAAAGTTTTATTCTGTTTGGACTCTGTTTGATATTCCTTTTTTGTAAAACTCAAAAGCAAGGAAAAAACGGAAACTGGCACTGGGCTCTGGGTTAATAAGTTAGTCCCAAAAATAATATAAAATGGCATATTAATGCATAGAAAACATTTAAAATAGATAATATAATAGCATGGAACAATAAAATATTATAGATACGTTCGAGACGTATCAAGCATCGCCATGCTTAATTCTTGCTCGTCCTTGAGTAGGTAAATGATAAAAATAGAATTTTTGATGTGGAATGCTACCTAACATATTTATCCATGTAATTTTATTTATTGCGGCATGAATATTCAGATCCATAAGATTCAAAACAAAAGTTTAATATTGACATAAAAACAATAATACTTCAAACATACTAATAAAACAATCTTGTCTTCTCAATATAACATGGCTAAAGAAAGTTATCCCTACAAAATCATATAGTCTGGCTATGCTCCATCTTCATCACACAAAGTATTTCATCATGCACAACCCCGGTTTTAGCCAAGCAATTGTTTCACACTTTAGTATTCTCAAACTTTTTCAGCTTTCACGCAATACATGAGCATGAGCCATGGATATAGCACTATAGGTGGAATAGAATATGGTGGTTGTGGAGAAGACAAAAAGAAGGAGAAAGTCTCACATCAACTAGGCGTATTAACGGGCTATGGAGATGCCCATCAATAGATATAAATGTGAGTGAGTAGGGATTGCCATGCAATGGATGCACTAGAGCTATAAGTGTATGAAAGTTCAAAAATAAACTAAGTGGGTGTGCATCCAACTCGCTTGCTCACGAAGACCTGGGGCAATTTCAGGAAGCCCGTCATTGGAATATACAATCCAAGTTCTATAATGAAAAATTCCCACTATTATATGAAAGTGACAACATAGGAGACTCTCTATCATGAAGTTCGTGGCGCTACTTTGAAGCACAAGTGTGGAAAAGGGATAGTAGCATTGCCCCTTCTCTCTTTTCTCTCATTTTTTTTTCTTTTTTCTTTTTTGGTGGACTTCTTTGGCCTCTTTTATATTTCTAAAGTCTGGATACTCATCCCAACTTGTGAGGGAATCATAGCTTCCATCATCCTTGACTCACATGGGACAATGCTCTAATAATGATGATCATCATACTTTTATTTACTTATAACTCAAGAATTACAATTTGATATTTAGAACAAAATATGACTCTATATGAGTGCCTTCGGCAGTCTACCGGGATGTGCAATGATCTAGCATAGCAAATGATATCAAAAAAGGACAAGCCATGAAAACATCATGCTAGCTATCTTACGATCATGCAGAGCAATATGACAATGAT
Organism: Triticum aestivum; assembly: GCF_018294505.1. NCBI lineage: Eukaryota > Viridiplantae > Streptophyta > Magnoliopsida > Poales > Poaceae > Triticum > Triticum aestivum. The sequence goes on from NC_057797.1 coordinate 386,152,235, forward strand.
GGTATGTGTCATAATAAAACGGAACGGTGGAAATTGCATGGCAATATATCCCGGAATGGCTATGGAAATGCAATAATAGGTAGGTATGGTGGTTGTTTTGAGGAAGGGTATATGGTGGGCTTAATGCACCGGTGAAAGTTGCGCGGTACTAGAGAGGCTAGCAGGGGTGGAAGGGTGAGAGTGTGTATAATCCATGGACTCAACATTAGTCATAAAGAACTCACATACTTATTGCAAAAACTTATTATCTATTGAACAAAGTATTAGACGCATGCTCCTTGGGAGAGGTTGGTAGGAGTTAACCATCTCACGCTCCCGTCCTCCACACAATGGATGACAATCAATAAATAAATGTGCTCCGACTTCATCACATAATGGTTCACCATACGTGCATGCTACAGGAATCACAAACTTCAACACAAGTATTTCTACCAATCCACAATTACTCACTAGCATGACTCTAATATCACCATCTTTATATCTCAAAACAATCATAAGGAATCAAACCCTCATAGTATTCAATGCTCTTTATATGAAAGTTTTTTATTATATCCCTCTTGGATGCCCATCATATTAGGACCAAATTCATAACCTAAGCAAATTACCATGCTGTTTAGAGAGACTCTCAAAATAATATAAGTGAAGCATGAGAGTTCAACAAGTTCTATAAAATAAAGCCACCGCCGTGCTCTAAAAAGATATAAGTGATGCACTAGAGCAAATTGCCTAGCTCACAAGATATAAGTAAGTGCATAGAGTATTCTAATAAATTCAAGATTCATGCGCGTCCCTCTCAAAATGTGTGTACAACAAGGATGATTGTGGCAAACTAAAAATCAAAGACTCATATAATACAAGACGCTCCAAGCAAAACACATATCATGTGGTGAATAAAAATATAGCCTCAAGTAAATTTACCGATAGACGAAGACGAAAGAGAGGATGCCATCCGGGGCATCCCCAAGCTTAGATTGTTGGTTGTCCTTGAATATTACCTTGGGGTTCCTTAGGCATCCCCAAGCTTAGGCTCTTTCCACTCCTTATTCCATAGTCCATCAAATCTTTACCCAAAACTTGAAAACTTCACAACACAAAACTCAACAGAAAGCTCATGAGATCCGTTAGTATAGGAAAATAAATCACCACTTTTTGGTACTGTTGTGAACTTATTCTTTATTTTTATTCATGTAATATCTACTGTATTCCAACTTCTCCATGATTCATACCCCCCGACACTACCCATAGATTCATCAAAATAAGCAAACAACACATAGAAAACAAAATCTGTCAAAAACAGAACAGTCTGTAGCAATCTGAAAACTTCGAATACTTCTGTAACTCCAAAAATTCTGAAAACTTAGGACAACCTAGGAAATTTTTATATAACTCTTTTGTAAAAAAATCATATCAAAATCATGCTTCTGTGATTTTTTAAAATTGTTTTACTGAGCATAAAAGTTTCTGTTTTTCAGCAAGATAGTTTAACTATCACCGTAATCCATCCCAAAGGTCTTACTTGGCTCAATACTAATTAAAACACCAAAGTAGAACCAAAAACAAAAAACAGAAAAATAACATTGGGCTACCTAACAACAAGCGCGATTTTAACACCCCTAGCTAGGCATAAACCATAGATCAAGATGTTGTCATCTTTGGTATGCAATCCATAAGTAGCTCTCATAATAGACTCATATGGCAACTTATTTTATTTCTTGGAAAGTGTTACATGCCCTTCCTTAACGGAAATTGAAATCTAATGTTTCCGTCTTTCATATCAATAATTGCACCAATCGTTCTAAGGAAAGGTCTACCCAGAATAATAGGACATGTAGGATTGCAATATATATCAAGCACAATAAAATCTACGGGCACACAATTCCTATTTACAATAATAAGAACATCATTAATCATTCCCATAGGTTTTTAAAATTTAAAGAACAACTATCAAATTCACAAAAACCTAGCACATCACATAAAGTTTTCGGAATCATGGGAACACTAGAATCCAAATCACACAAAGCATGACACTCATAATCCTTAATTTTAATCTTAATTGTAGGTTCCCACTCATCATAAAGCTTTGTAGGGATAGAAACTTCAAACTCAAGTTTTTCTTCAAAAGATTTCATCATAGCATCAATGATATGTTTAATAAAAGCTTTATTTTGATTATAAGCATGAGGACAGTTCAACATGGATTGCAACAAGGAAATACAATCTATCAAAGAAAAATTATCATAATTAAAATCCTTGAAATCCAAAAGAGGGGCTCATTGCTACTTAAAGTTTTGACCTCTCCAATCCCAATTTTATCAATTTTTTCATTAAGATCTATAAACTCTCAATCATTGGGACACCTTTTAGCTAAAGTTGACTCATCTCAAGTCCCATATTTATCAAGATTTATATTAGAAAACAAAGATTTAATAGGACTCACATCAATCACTTTAAGATCTTCATCATTATTTTCACATGATTCCCGTTTAGCGGGCATCTTATTCACGAAAGTACTTTGTTTATCGGAAATTGGCCCTACTAAATTTTCAAGATGAGCAAACTGAGATTTAAGACCATAAAATTCCTTAGAAACATCAATGAGCTCTTTGTTAATATACTTCATCATAGATTTTTGCTCCTTAAGTTTGTTTCTAAAGAAATTATTATGCTCAAATTGTAGGGACATAAAACTTTTAGCATTATTTTCAGTCTCTTCCAATTTCATATAGTAAGGATCAAAGCTCAAGGGTTGAGCCATACGGGAAATCAAGCGAACAAAAAGGACGAACAGAAAAGGGTGAATAAAAAGGCAAATCTTTTTGTGTTTTTTTAAATCATTTTAGAAGTGGGGGAGAGGAAAACGAGAGGCAAATGGAAAATAATGTAATGCAAGAGATGAGAGTTTATGATGGGTACTTGGTAGGCTTGATGTAGATACCCCCGAAAACGGCGCCACAAATTCTTCCTGCTACTTCTTGAGCTTGTGTTGGTTTTTCCCTTGAAGAGGAAAGGGTGATGCAGCAAAGTAGAGATAAGTATTTCCCCGAGTAAAGAACCAAGGTACCATTCTAGTAGGAGATACACGCAAGTCTCCAATCTATGCACTTGCACAAACAATCAAACACTTGCACCCAACGCGATAAAGGGGTTGTCAATCCCTTCACGTTCACTTGCAAAGGTGAGATCTGATAGAGATAGATATAAAATATTACTAAAACGTAAAACAAAGTGAAAGTAAATAAATTGTAGTGAGGTATATTTGGGTTTTTTGGTTTATGGATGTGAAAATATATGATGGAAAATACACCCGGGGGGCATAGGTTTCACTAGAGGGTTCTCTCCTGAAGGAAAATAATACGGTGGGTGAACAAATTACTGTTGAGCAATTGATAGAAAAGCGCAAAGTTATGAAGATATGCAAGGCAATGATTATGAATATAGGCATCATGTCTGTGTCAAGTAGATTAACTCCTACCTGCATCTACTACTATTACTCCACACATCGACCGCTATCTAGCACGCACCTAGAGTATTAAGTTCATAAGAACGGAGTAACGCCTTAAGAAACATGACATGATGTAGAGGGATAAACTCAAGCAATATGATGAAAACCCCATCTCTTTACCCTTGATGGCAACAATACAATACGTGTCTCACTACCCCTACTTTGTCATTGGGTTAGATTACTGCAAGATTGAACCCAAAACTAAGCACCTCTCCCATTGCAAGAAAAAACAAACTAGTTGGCCAAACCAAACCGATAATTGTAAGAGAAATATAAAGATATCAAATCATGCATAATAATATTCATAGATAAAGTGATCATAAATCCACAATTTATCAGATCTCGACAAACACACCGCAAAAGAATATTACATCGGATAGATCTCAAAGAACATCGTGGAGAACATGGTATTGAGGATCAAAGAGAGAGAAGAAGCCATCTAGATACTAGCTATGGACCCGTAGGTCTATGGTAAACTACTCACGCTTCATCGGAAGGGCAATAGAGTGGATGTAGAAGCCCTCCCTGATCGAATCCCCCTCCGGCAGGGTGCCGGAAAAGGTCCCTAGATGTTATCACATGGGTACAGAAGGTTACGGCGACGGATTGGAAGTTTTTTGGTGGACGCTTCTGGTCGTTTGGGAATATTTGTGAATTTATAGAGCCGAGGGGGAGGTCGGTGGACTCTCAGGGGGCCCACAAGCCTGGGGAGCCCCTAGAGCGTGCCCTGAGGGCTTGTGGAGCCCTCGGGACTCTCCTGACTTCCTCTCCAAGTTCGGTGGATGTCTACCGGTCCAAGAAAAACCATCACGAAAGTTTTATTCCGTTTGGACTCCGATTGATATTCCTTTTCTGTAGAACTCAAAAACAAGGAAAAAACATAAAATGGTACTGGGCTCTGGGTTAATAAGTTAGTCCCCAAAATAATATAAAATAGCATATTAATACATATAAAACATCCAAAACAGATATTATAATAGCATGGAACAATAAAAGATTATAGATACATTGGAGACGTATCAACCTGCGAACGACGCAGGTGGCATCATCACCGTCGACGGTGCGGACGCCACGATGAGCGCGACTGGCACCGGAGGTGCGGTCGTCGTGCCCACTACGGTGGACACGAGCGAAGGAGATGCCGGGGGTGGACGTCTACCCCAAACCGCAGCCCGCGCCTCCTCGACACACCAACGAGCGAAGCTATCGGAGTGACCCTGCCTAGTCAGGTGCGAGCCGTGACCCTCCCACTGTGGCGACTCCAGCAGCAGCAACCTGGGGAACGACATCGAGGCACATGTCGCACCCATCGCAAGATGAGCCAATGTGAAGCCAAGCAGCGTTGTTGTGCCTCAGCAGTAGTGCCTGCACGACACGACACCCTCCTGCCATGCCAACTTGTTGCCATTCCTGCTATTTTGCAGCAAGGTCGTAATGGCGCTCCTGCTGGCTGTACCTGGAGTCGAGCGACCTCACGTTCTTCACGCTCTAACATGCTTTGAACTACAACAGAAGCAATGGCACGAGCTTAGATGCTATTGGATTTCCCTCCAATGGCTAACAAGATGGACGAGTGGAGGTCCACAATTCGGAGCTTGATTGAGTTTGCCTACGCGAACAGATCCCAGTTGGCATAGCCCTCGCGACACCCACCAACTATGCATGTAGCCCAGACTGATGGCCGTGCGGCAGGCGGGGCACCGACGGTGCAAACACCTCCACAATAGCAATTCCAATAGCATCACATGCAACCACAATAGACTCAGCAGAATGCACAGCCTGGTGATTTAGCAAGACCAGCGGCAGGTGCTGCTGGAAAGGCAAGCAGAAGATGCCCGCACCACCATCCAACGACACCGAAAGGCGCGCTGTCAGTCAAACGAGTGTAATGGCCCAGTTGTCAATGATCCAGTGCATGTTGTTGGCGGGTACCTACCTTACGAGGTCGGGTTCCCTGCCTTCACATGTGAGCTGCGGCAACTCTGTTGGCCATTCGTCCGCGCGTTCAAGCCCGAAATACCAGAAAAATACGATGGCAAGCTAAACCCGACAGAGTTATTAGGTGTTTACACAATTGCTGTACAGGATGCTGGGGGAGGGATGAAAAGATTTTAGCCAACTATTTCCCATTGGTGCTCAAACCCAATGTGAGAGCTTGGCTGATGAACTTGGTGGAGAACTCCATTTCCTCGTGGTCGGATCTATGCAACAAATTCATTAGTGCTTTCACCAGAGGAAAGAAGGGCCCCGGGTTGCCCAGTGACTTCCAAGTGATCCCACGAAGGGAAGGAGAAGACATGCGTAGGTACATTCAGAGGTTCGGTGGTGTTCACCATAGCATCCGGATGTGCACCCGGCAGCTATGATTTCTACATTCCACATGAATGTGCGCAACCACAAGATGCGGGAAAAGAAGCACATACGGCCACCAAAGACCATCAATGAACTATACACATTGGCGGACAATTATGCAAGGGCTGAAGAGGGGAGAAGACTTCCTAGGGAAGATGCTGGCATTGAAGTCGACTCTAATGATGAAGATTTGGCCACCCCGAAGAAGAAAGGTCTAAGGTGCAACAGAAAGCGCAAAGGCAAGTCAGTTATGGCTGTAGAGGGCTCCGGCGATTCTAGCCATGCCAAGAAGTCCAAGACGGAAAGCACCGGCAAGGAAGCAGCTGCTTGCGCTGATTGCCAGGTTGCTGCGACAGGGAAGAAGGCCGACAAATCTGACGGACCATGTTGCAAGATTCACCATACCAAGGGCCACGACCTCCAGGAGTGTCGTCAAGTTGAACAGCTAGCCGAGAAACAGAAAGCTGAGTATGAGAAGCGGGACAAGGAGAAGGGACAAGATGGTACAGGTGGGTCCGGAAAGAAGGGTCGCGGTGGTCGAGGTGGACGATGCGGCAACACTAACCAGAAGAAAGAAAAGCCCGCCAGGGGTAGAGAGAAAAAAGAAGAGGACGAAGAGAGTGATGACAAGGATGATGATTAGTCTAGTGAACCAGAATCCAGAAAGTAACAGAGGCCATGTGCATTGTAGGGGGCGCATCATTGCACTCCTCTCACCGCCAGCTGAAGCAATGGGCGTGTGAGTTCAATGCAGCAGAGCGAAGAACATATGCACAAAAGCCCCTCAAGTGGTCTCACACGCCTATTATTTTCGATGCCGAGGACCACCCTGATCGCACGACAGCGGTCGGGTGTTTGCCGTTGTTGGTTTCCCCAACAATACGGAACTTGAAAGTCACGAAAATACTAGTTAACAATGGGGCCAACTTGAACTTGATCTCACCTGAGGTGATCGGGAGGCTGCAAATTCCTGAGGAAGAGCTCAAAAAATCGGGGCATTCCAAGGGATCAACCCGGGAAGGAGCCAACCAAAGGGAAAGATCACGCTGCCGGTGACATTTGGCGGGGAGCTGAATTATAGAACAAAGAAAATTGTGTTCGATGTGGTTAACATCCCCTTGCCATTTAATGGAATTCTTCGTCGCCCGACCTTGTCCAAGTTCATGGTGGTAGCACAGTATGCCTAGAATATGCTGAAGATACCAGGGCCTATGGGTGTCATCTCCATTAACTCTGACAAGAAAGATCCAGTCATGTGTGTTGACAAGATCTATAGAGAAGTAGTGGCAGCAGAGTCCGCCAAGACCATAGGTCCCTCTAAGGTGAAGAAGAGTAAGAAGCCCGGCAAGACCTCTAGTGAGACTTCCGGGAAGCGCGCCTCCTTGGAGTGCTGCGCCCCCGTTGAGGACTTGCCAGAGAGCTCTGTTGACAAGATATCCAAGGCTACTCCAGCCGTGACTAAGAAGGTGTTGGCAAGGGAGGACGGCACCGGCGGTACCTTCATCGTCACTGCCACCCTTAACAGTAAATAGTAACGTGTGCATGGCAACTGATGTCTGCTATAACTACATCGGTATTTCCCCAAAGAGGAAGGGGTGATGCAACACATCAACGGTATGTATTTCCCTCAGTGATGAGACCAAGGTTATCGAACCAGTAGGAGAACCACGCAACACTACGTGAACGGCACCTGCACACAAATAACAAATACTCGCAACCCGACGTATTAAAGGGTTTTTCAATCCCTTTCGGGCAACAGCGCCAGAAATTGGAAAATGGACATGAGAAAGTTGTAATAAATTGAAAGATAGATCGCGCGGGAACGCGAGATAAAATAAATGAGAATAAATTGCACCAAGGTATTTTTTATTTTGGGTTTAATAGATCTGAAAGTAAAAGCAAAGGAAAATAGATCGCAAAGGCAAATATAATAAAGAAGAGACCCGGGGGCCGTAGGTTTCACTAGTGGCTTCTCTCGAGAAAAATAGCAAACAGTGGGTAAATGAATTACTGTTGGGCAATTGATAGAACTTCAAATAATCATGATGATATCCAGGCAATGATCATTATATAGGCATCACGTCCAAGTTTAGTAGATCGACTCCTGCCTGCATCTACTACTATTACTCCACACATCGACCGCTATCCAGCATGCATCTAGCGTATTAACTTCATGGAGAAATAGAGTAATGCAATAAAAACAATGACATGATGTAGACAAGATCTATTTATGTAGAAATAGACCCCGTCTTGTTATCCTTAATGGCAACGATACGGACGTGTTGGTTCCCCTTCTGTCACTAGGATCAAGCATCGTAAGATCGAACCCATCACAAAGCACCTCTTCCCATTGCAAGATAAATAGATCAAGTTGGCAAAACAAAACCCAAATATCGGAGAAGAAATACGAGGCTATAAGCAAACATACATATAATAGATTAAAGAAGACTCAAAATAACTTTCATGGATAAAAAGAGATAGATCTGATCATAAACTCAAAGTTCATCGGATCCCAACAAACACAACGCAAAAAGAATTACATCATATGGATCTCCAAGTGACCATTGTATTGAGAATCAAATGAGAGAGAGGAAGCCATCTAGCTACTAACTACGGATCCAAAGGTCTACAAAGAACTACTCACGCATCATCGGAGAGGCGCCAATGGACATGATGAACCACTTCGTGATGGTGTCTAGATTGGATCTGGTGGTTCTGGAACTTGTGTCGGCTGGAATTGATTTTTGCCGACTCCCCTAGGGTTTCTGGAATATTGGGGTATTTATAGAGCAAAGAGGCAGTTCGGGAGGCCACCGAGGTGGGCACAACCCACCTAGGCGCGCCTAGGGGCCCAGGCGCGCCCTGGTGGGTTGTGCCCCCTCCGGGCACCGCCCAGGTGCTTCTCTGGCCCATTGGGTGTCTTCTGGTCCATAAAAAATCCAAAAAAAGTTTCACTGCGTTTGGACTCCATTTGGTATTGATCTCCTGCGATGTAAAAAACATGCAAAAAACAACAACTGGCACTTGGCACTATGTCAATAGGTTAGTACCAAAAAATGATATAAAATGACTATAAAATGATTATAAAACATCCAAGAATGATAATATAACAACATGGAACGCGGTTGATGTAGTCGAACGTCTTCGTGAACCAACCGATTAAGTACCAAACGTACGACACCTCCGAGTTCAGCACACGTTCAGTTCGATGACGTCCCTCAAACTCTTGATCCAGCAAAGTGTCGAGGGAGAGTTTCGTCAGCACGACGACATGGTGATGGTGATGTGATCCGCGTAGGGCTTCACCTAAGCACTACGTGAATATGACCGGAGGAGTAAACTTTGGAGGGAGACGCCGCACATGGCTTGGAACAATTGGTGTGTCTCGAAGGGGTGCCTTGTATATAAATGAGGGAGAGGGAGGAGGCCGGCCCTAGGGGGCGCGCCAATTGGTGGGATTCCTACTAGGAATCCCAGTCCTAGTAGGATTCGCCCACCCCTCTTATTCCTTCTCATGGAGTGCGGAACAGGGTGAAGGAGAGGGAGGAGGAGAAGGAAAGGGGGCGCCGCCCCCTCCCATAGCCCAATTCGGACTCCCATGGGGGGCACCCCTTTCGGGCTGCCTCCTCTCTCCCCTATGGCCCATAGTGGCCCATTACTTTCCACCGGGGGTTCCGGTAACCTCCTGGTACTCCGAAAAATACCCGAAACGATCCGGAACCGTTTAGGTGTCCGAATACTATCCTCCAATGTATCAATATTTACCTGTCGACCATTTCGAGACTCCTCATCATGTCCGTGATCTCATCTGGGACTCCGAACAATCTTCGATCACCAAAACACATAACTCATAATACAAATCATCATAGAACGTTAAGCGTGCGGACCCTACAGGTTTGAGAACTATGTAGACATGACCGAGACATATCTCTTGTCAATAACCAACAGCAGAACCTGGATGCTCATATTGGTTCCGACATATTCTACGAAGATCTTTACCGGTCAAACCGCAATAACAACATACATTATTCCCTTTGTCATCGGTATGTTACTTGCCCGAGATTTGATCGTCGGTATCCTCATACCTAGTTCAATCTCGTTACCGGCAAGTCTCTTTAGTCGTTCTGTAATGCATCATCCTGCAACTAACTCATTAGTCACATTGCTTGCAAGGCTTATCGTGAGGTGCATTACCGAGAGGGCTCAAAGATACCTCTCTGATACTTGGAGTGACAAATCCTAATCTCAATCTATGCCAACCCAACAAACACCTTCCAAGAAACCTATAGAGCATCTTTATAATCACCCAGTTATGTTGTGACATTTGATAGTACACAAGGTGTTCCTCTAGTATTCAGGTGTTGCATAATCTCATAGTCAAAGGAACATGTATAAGTCATAAGTCATGAAGAAAGCAATAGCAATGAAACTTAACGATCATTATGCTAAGCTAACGGATGGGCTTGTCCATCACATCATTCTCTAATGACGTGATCTTATTCATCAAATGACAACATATTTCTATGGTCAGGAGACTTAACCATCTTTGATTAACGAGCTAGTCAAGTAGAGGCATACTAGGGACACTCTGTTTTGTCTATGAATTCCCACATGTATCAAGTTTCCTGTTAATACAATTCTAGCATGAATTATAAACATTTATCATGATATAAGAAAATATAAATAACAACTTCATTATTGCCTCTAGGGCATATTTCCTTCAGTCTCCCACTTCCACTAGAGTCAATAATCTAGATTACATTGTAATGATTCTAACACCCATGGAGTCCTGGTGCTAATCATGTTTTGCTCTTGGAAGAGGCTTAGTCAATGGGTCTGCAACATTCAGATCCGTATGTATTTTGCAAATCTCTATGTCTCCCTCCTTGACTTGATCGTGGATAGAGTTGAAGCGTCTCTTGATGTGTTTTGTTCTCTTGTGAAATCTAGATTCCTTCACTAAGGCAATTGCTCCAGTATTGTCACAAAAGATTTTCATTGGACCCGATGCACTAGGTATTACACCTAGATCGGATATGAACTCCTTCATCCAGACACCTTCATTTGCTGCTTTCGAAGCAGCTATGTACTCCACTTCACACGTAGTTCCTGCCACGATGCTCTGATTGGAACTGCACCAACTGATAGCTCCACCATTCAATATAAATACATATACGGTTTGCGACTTAGAGTCATCCGGATCAATGTCAAAGCTAGCATCGACGTAACCATTTATGACAAGCTCTTTGTCACCTCCATAAACGACAAACATATCCTTAGTCCTTTTCAGGTATTTTAGAATGTTCTTGACTGCTGTCTAGTGATCCACTCCTGGATTACTTTGGTACCTCCCTTCTAAACTTATAGCAAGGCACACATCAGGTCCACAACATTGCATACATGATAGAACCTATGGCTGAGGCATAGGGAATGACTTTCAGTTTCTCTCTATCTTCTGAATTGGTCGGGCATTGAGTCTGACTCAACTTCACACCTCGTAACACAGGTGAGAACCCTTTCTTTGACAGATCCATTTTGAACTTCGAAAAAACTTTATCAAGGTTTGTGCTTTGTGAAAGTCCAACTAAGCGTCTTGATCTATCTCTATATATCTTGATGCCCAATATAGAAGCAGCTTCACCGAGGTCTTTCATTGAAAAATTCTTATTCAAGTATCCTTTTATGCTATCTAGAAATTCTGTATTATTTCCAATCAACAATATGCCATCCACATATAATATTAGAAATGCTACAGAGCGCCCACTCACTTTCTTGTAAATACAGGCTTCTCCAAAAGTATGTATAAAACCATATGCTTTGATCACACTTTGTAAGCGTATATTCCAACTCCGAGAGGCTTGCACCAGTCCATAAATGGATCGCTGGAGCTTGCACACTTTGCTAGCACCTTTAGGATTGACAAAACCTTCTGGTTGCATCATATACAACTCTTCTTTAAGAAATCCATGAAGGAATGCAGTCTTGACGTCCATTTGCCAAATTTCATAATCATAAAATGCGGCAATTGCTAACATGATTCGAACAGACTTAAGCATCGCTACGGGTGAGAAGGTCTCATCATATTCAACTCCTTGAACTTGTGGAAAACCTTTTGCAACAAGTCGAGCTTTGTTGACAGTAACATTACCATCAACGTCTCTCTTCTTCTAGAAGATCCATTTATTCTCTATGGCTTGCCGATCATCGGGCAAGTCAACCAAAGTCCCTGCTTTGTTCTCATACATGGATCCCATCTCAGATTTTATGGCCTCAGGCCATTTTGCAGAATCTGGGCTCATCATCGCTTCCTCATAGTTCGTAGGTTCGTCATGGTCTAGTAACATGACTTCCAGAAAAGGATTACCGTACCACTCTAGTGTGGAACATACTCTGGTTGACCTAGGAGGTTCGGTAGTAACTTGATCTGAAGTTTCATGATCATCATCATTAAATTCCTCACTAATTGGTGTAGGCATCACTGGAACTAATTTCTGTGATGAACTACTTTCCAATTCGAGAGAAAGTACAATTACCTCAACAATTTCTACTTTCCTCCCACTCACTTCTTTCGAGAGAAACTCCATCTCTAGAAAGGATCCATTCTTAGTAGCAGATATCTTGCCTACGGATCTGTGATAGAAGGTGTACCCAACAGTTTCTTTTGGCTATCCTATGAAGACGCATTTCTCCGATTTGGGTTCGAGCTTATCAGGCTGAAGCTTTTTCACATAAGCATCGCACCCCAAAATCTAAGAAATGACAACTTAGGTTTCTTGCAAATCCACAGTTCATATGGTGTCGTCTCAAAAGATTTAGATGGTGCCCTGTTTAACATGAATGCAGCCGTCTCTAAAGCATAACCCCAAAACGATAGAGGTAAATTGGTAAGAGAGGTCATAGATCACACCATATCTAATAAAGTACGGTTACGATGTTCGGACACACCATTACGCTGTGGTGTTCCAGGTGGCGTGAGTTGTGAAACTATTCCACATTGTTTCAAATGAAGACCAAACTCGTAACTCAAATATTCACCTCCGCGATCAGATAGTAGAAACTTTATTTTCTTGTTATGATGATTTTCCACTTCACTCTGAAATTCTTTGAACTTTTTAAATGTTTCAGACTTATGTTTCATCAAGTAGATATACACATATCTGCTCAGATCATCTGTGAAGGTCAGAAAATAATGATACCCACCGCGAGCCTCAACACTCATTGGACCGCATATATTAGTATGTATTATTTCCAATAAGTCAGTGGCTCACTCCATTGTTCCGTAGAACGGAGTCTTAGTCATCTTGCCCATGAGGCATGGTTCGCAAGCATCAAGTGATTCGTAATCAAGTGATTCCAAAAGCCCATCAGCATGAATTTTCTTCATGCACTTTACACCAATATGACCTAAACGGCAGTGCCGCAAATAAGTTGCACTATCATTATTAACTTTGCATCTTTTGGCATCAATATTATGAATATGTGTATCACCATGATTGAGTTTCACCAAAAATGGACCACTCATCAAGGGTGCATGACCATAAAAGATATTACTCATATAAATAGAACAACCATTATTCTTTGATTTAAATGAATAACCGTCTCGAATCAAACAAGATCCAGATATAATGTTCATGCTCAATGCTGGCACCAAATAACAATTATTCAGGTCTAAAACTAATCACGAAGGTAGATTTAGAGGTAGCATGCCGACGACGATCACATCGACCTTGGAACCATTTTTGACGCGCATCGTCACCTCGTCCTTAGCCAATCTTTGTTTAATCCTTAGCCCCTGTTTCGAGTTGCAAATATGAGCAACAGAACCAATATCAAATACCCAGGCGCTACTACGAGCATTAGTAAGGTACACATCAATAACATGTATATCAAATATACCTTTCACTTTGCCATCCTTCTTATCCGCCAAATACTTGGGGCAGTTCCGCTTCCAGTGACCAGTCCCTTTGCAGTAGAAGTACTCAGTTTCAGGCTTAGGTCCAGACTTGGGCTTCTTCCCAGCAGCAGCAACTTGCTTGCTATTCTTCTTAAAGTTCCCCTTCTTCCCTTTGCCCTTTTTCTTGAAACAAGTGGTCTTGTTAACCATCAACACTTGATGCTCCTTCTTGATTTCTACCTCCTAGCTTTGAGCATTGCGAAGAGCTAGGGAAAGTCTTTTCCATCCCTTGCATATTACAGTTTATCATGAAGCCTATGTAGCTTGGTGGTAGTGATTGAAGAACTCTGTCAATAACACTATCAACCGGAAGATTAACTCCCAGCTGAGTCAAGTGGTTATGGTACCCAGACATTCTGAGTATGTGTTACTGACAGAACTGTTCTCCTCCATCTTGCAGCTATAGAACTTGTTGGAGCCTTCATATCTCTCAACTCAAGCATTTGCTTGAAATATTCAACTCCTGTAACATCTCATATGCTCCATGACGTTCAAAACGTCTTTGTAGTCCCGATTCTAAGCCGTAAAGCATGGCACAATGAACTATTGAGTAGTCATCATATTTAGCTTGCCAGACATTCATAACTTCTTGTAACGCCCTCGATGTGGCTATATCTCCCACGTGTCGAAGCACGACTTAGAGGCATAACCGCATTGAAAGCAATGTCGCAAGTGAGGTAATCTTCACACAACCCATGTAATACATAAGGGAAAAGAGATACATAGTTGGCTTACAATCGCCACTTCACACAATTACATGAATAAAGCATTACATCATCCAAATACAAACAAGGTCCGACTACGGAACCAAAATAAAAGAATAACCCCAAATGCGACAAGGCCCCCGATCGACCCCAACTGGGCTCCACTACTGATCAACTAGAACAAAACAACATAAAGGACAAGATCTTCATCGAGCTCCTCCTTGAGCTTTGTTGCGTCATCTGCACGGACTCATCGGCACCTGCAAGCTGGTTTTGGAAGTATCTGTGAGTCATGGGGACTCAGCAATCTCGCACCCTCGCGATCAAGACTATTTAAGCTTATGGGTAAGGTAAAAGGTATGAGGTGGAGCTGCAGCAAGTGACTAGCATATATGGTGGCTAACATACGCAAATGAGAGCGAGAGGAGAAGGCAAAGCACGTTCGAGAAAGTATGATCAAGAAGTGATCCTAAACAACCTACGTCAAACATAACTCCAACACCGTGTTCACTTCCCGGACACCGCCGTAAAGAGACCATCATTGTAACACACGCTGTTGATACATTTTAATTAAGGTCAAGTTCAAGTTATCTACAACCGGACATTAACAAATTCCCATCTTCCCATAACCGCGGGCACGACTTTCGAAAGTTCAAATCCCTGTAGGGGAGTCCCAACTTAGCCCATCACAAGCTCTCACGGTCAACGAAGGAATAGACCTCCTCCCGAGACATTCCGATTAGACTCGGTATCCCGGTTCTACAAGACATCGTCGACAATGGTAAAACAAGTCCAGCAAGACCACCCGATGCGCCGACATCCTGATGGGAGCTGCACATATCTCGTTCTCAGGGCAACACCGGATGAACACTACGTACAGCTAAAACTAGCCCTCAAGTTTCCCCGAGGTGGCGCCGCAAGTGGCTCTGTTTCGGACCAACACTTAGACAAGCACTGGCCGGGGGGGGGTTAAAATAAAGATGACCCTTGGGCTGGCCTAACCCAAGGGAAAAAGGCTAGGTGGCGAATGGTAAAACCAAGGTTGGGCCTTGCTGGAGCAGTTTTATTCAAAGCGAACTGTCAAGGGGTTCCCATTATAACCCAACCGCGTAAGGAACGCAAAATCCAGGAACATAACACCGATATGATGGAAACTAGGGCGGCAAGAGTGGAACAAAGCACCGGGCATAAGGCCGAGCCTTCCACCCTTTACCAAGTATATAGATGCATTAATTAAATAAGATATATTGTGATATCCCAACAAGTAAAACATGTTCCAACAAGGAACAATATCTCCATGTTCCAACAAGGAACAAACTTCAACCTTCACCTGCAACTACCAACGCTATAAGAGGGGCTAAGCAAAGCGGTAACATAGCCAAACAACGGTTTGCTAGGACAAGGTGGGTTAGAGACTTGGTTCAACAATATGGGATGCATGATAAAGCAAGTGGTAGGTATCGCAGCATAGGCATAGCAAAAGAGCGAGCAACTAAGCAAGCAAAGATAGAAGTGATTTCGAGGGTATGATCATCTTGCCTGAAATCCCGCAAGGAAGAAGAACGAGTCCATGAAGAAGACAAACAGACGTAGACGAACGGGTCCTCACAAACGCGATGTTATCGGAACCAACCCGAAGAAGCAACACCGGAAAAGAATTATACAACATAGTAAACAATCACCACAAAAGCATGGCACGATGCACAAACAAGTATGATGCATGTCCGGTTTAAATAGGCATGGCAATATGCAACAAACAATTCTACAAATTAAGTGGAGCTCAATATGCAACGAGTTGCATATTGACGAAACACCTCATCAATTATTTAGTTCGATCTTGTTTATGTACCCCACAATATTAATGTTGTTAAACATGGCAAGAAGTGAAGCGAAGCAAAACTACCTATCTAGTCAAGTTTAAAAGAGTCCGGGAACAACAAACAACAAATCCGGAAACTCCTCATGTGCATATATTAGGTTAGGTCCTGTTCTGTCCTAAACCATATTTTAGAGTTGTTTAACATGCAATATGAGTGCACCATGTTAAACTAGGCAAAATTCTACCCCATTTACATATAAAGTTTGTTGGATTCCGAGCTACGGTTAATTAGTTATGAATTAAATCATTTTAACATGGCATGGGAGCAAATTTAATCAAACATCATTTTAAACATCTTAAACATGGATGAAAGTTGGATATTATGAATCTAGACAAAATTCTAAGCAAGTTTCATATATAAAACATTTTAATCCGATGCATAGTTGTGAAGTTATTAAATGCATGAAGAACAGGGACTTTTCTGTAAAACAGTCATCCCTAGAAATATAGACAAATTCGTAGACAGGAAAAAAACGACTATGGGCTGAATCTACACACGCTGGGCCTACAGCGGGGGCTGCGGGGAAACTCATCCATGGGCTTTGGCCCAAGGCGGTGGAGAGGAAAACCAGACATGGGCCTCGCGGATCTGGTGGCCCACGCGAAGTCGAGGCAGAGGAGGGCGCTGGGCCTTAGGAGGCACCAGCCCACGATGGCGCTGGAGCGGGCGCTTGAGGTCAACGGTTCGAGGAGCTCGCTGGAGAGAGGTCATGGCAGGGACGCCGGCGGGGTCCACGACAAGGAAGCGGCGTAGGCGAGCAGGGGAGGCCAGGGCCGACAAGGATGGATGGATCCGAGGGCGGGGTTTCCAGATTCGGCGATAGTTCAGGGCGAGGAGGCCGGCAACGACCTCGACGGCGGTGGAATGGGCGACTCCGGCGACGAGGATCTCTCCTGCGCGAGGGAGAGAGTGAGGTCTGAGAGAGGCAGCGAAAAAAAACAAAGGAGGAGGAGGACGGGGTCGGCGAGGGAGGACCTGGGGTCCGCGACGAGGCCGGCGTGCTCGGCGGTCTTGGTCACCGGCGGCGTGACGGCGGGGCGTGAGGAAGAGGGGATCGGGGCTCTCCCAATCTAAAACGAAGGCGGCGGCGCGCAGGTTCGGGGACGGGTTTGTACAGGCCCAGATCTGGCCCGGCGCAGGCCAGCGGCGGGCTCCGCGGGCCACGGTGAAGTGGGGCGCAGGGGGGAATGCGTGGCGCGCTGGGGTTGGCTGGAAGGCGGCTGAGAGGTGAGGTGGCGCGACGTGGTTGGCTGCAGGGGCGCTGGCGGCGGCGCCAAGTGGCGGAGATGGGTTCGGCCCGCGCGGAGTGCGATGAGGGCAGTGGCGGCTGATGATTGGTGCGCTGAAAACAAGGTGGGGGGGTTGGAGGACACCAAAAATGGCATGTGGGGGTATTTATAAGGTAAGGGGGCTAGGGTTAGAGGTGTTAGGAGGGGTTTTAGGAGCGTTTCAGAGCCTCCGATCACGATCTGACGGTCCGAAACGGAGGGGGGTTTAGGTGGGCTGCAAGTGGGTTGTGAAAAGAGGTTGGGCTGAGATGACAGAAGAGGAGTGCAGCCCGGCAACTGTTTCCGGAGACCGAAAACGTCCGACGTTAGACCGGCTATATTGCCGCTATAGTTAATCGTTGGGGCGTCAAACGAACTCCGATTGCGATGAAACTTGGCAGGCGGTCTACCTACGCTATAACAAGACCACACGTCAACTCTCATCCCATTCCGAGAACATTTTCCGGCCACTTATAAAATACTATTTTCGACATGCCGCGGGCGCGTGCAAGTGTGGTTGGGCTCAGAACGGACAACAGAGAGAACTCGGAGAACCCGGATGAATGCAAGTTTTGAAAACGTGATGATCCAATGCACATGATGACATGACAAGATGCAACACGCAAGCAAATGACATGGCAACGACAGCGAATAACTGGACGACACCTGGCACATCAGTCTCGGGGCGTCACAACACTCCACCACTATGAGAGGATCTCGTCACGAGATCTAGAATGGCATCGGAGAGAAAATGTAAGAGACAGAGAAGAGGTAAAACTAAGTTGCTTCTTTGACAAACGAGTGAAAACAAAGAACCTTGAGAGGTTGAACAAATTCGAGAAAAGAATACAACGAAGGTGAACAAGGTCGAAAACACTCCGTTAGAAAAAGAGGGACAAAGAACATTGCGATAAACCTTGAGGTTGGAGGGCAAGATATATATTGAAACCACTCCGGTTAAGTCAAGATAGAGAAGGATTAAGAATGATATAATTTGGACAGCACTCCGTCTGAGAAGGGACGCAAAACTTGATAAGATGAGAGAAGTTGAAAAGAGGGCACGACACTCCGGTAAAGTGGATAACACAAAAAGAACATGATCCTGACAAGAACAAGAAGAAGGTTTGAAGATAGCAACATCACAATGCCTCCAGAAGAAGTGAGAGAATGGAACTGAATGAACGGGGGAGAAAAAACAAGGTCTTGAGAGAGCACGCTTACACCAAAAGCTAGAACGAAGTTGTTGGGTTATCAACAATGAAAAGGGTAAGCTTGATATGGACTTATAGAATACATCTCAAAATTATGAGGTGACAACCTGCCATTCACGGGAAAAGAATTGGATTGATAAGAACAAGGAGACGAGAAGCTATCTCACCGGGAGGATAAATGAAGAACATGGAGCATTTATGAGAACCATAAATAGCAACGATCCTTAGGGAAGGCTTTAGGTGAAACATGACACAAGATAGCTCCAACTAGTTGGTTGGTGGATTTAAAATACCTCATTCTTAATAACATGTGAATCATGAAACATGAACTCAAATTATCAAGAATGACATAATACCACCTCAAATGACACGGTAGAAAGAATTGCACTCCAGATATCAAGATGAAGAAAGCTTGAACTCCTTAGAAAAGAATGTCGATGAAAACTTCGAGAAGGAATTAAATCCTTGACGAATCCATCATGTAGAACCTCCATGGAGAACTCCGTTAAACAAAAGAATGATCAAACGGAAAGAAAGGGTAGTTGAAAACACAAGGTGGAGCCTTGTAAACATTTAGATAGATCTTCGTGATTACATAGTTGAAAGAGGTTGGAACCCCGGAAAAAGATAAAATGAAACAAATGAAACCGAGAATTTGAAGGGCCTCCGGAAAAAAGAATTAATCATTAGGATGAAACAAGAATAAGAATTACATTATGCTTATCCTTCATCAATTAAATTGATGACAATCAACGGATTTGACATATTTCTTATTCTCGTAGAAAGGATTAAGATAGATATAGCATAAACTTGGAAAGGTCTTCAACGAACCACCGGTAGAATTTGAAAGAACGGGAGTATGATAACGTAAGAAGAGGAATCTTGAATGAAACACCGTAAGACTTAAAAATGAACGAAGAGAAGATAAAGAAAACACCGGGAAGAATTAGCAAATGAATGAAGATGCTTGAGAGAATTTAGATATATGAGAACGAAGAGATGACGAGCTGATTAGAGAACACTTGAACGATGCACCGGTAAGATTAGGAGGACGAGGGCTGAAAGCTGAGAATAAACAAGTCTTCTGAAATGATGGGCTCCGGACAATCGAACTGAAAATACCCTTGAATATATCCTGATGGGTGAAAAAAAAGATTCTCACAATCGAAAATAATTATGAGAGGATGGGAACAGGCTAGCACCATGAATCTTGAAGAGAATGGAGCAAGATTAAAGAGAAACTCTTCTTCGGTCTCCAAAAGATGAGAATGACAACGAGAAACACCACCAAGAATTATTGAGGCACCGGAATAGAGAAGAATATAAAAGTTGAATCAACAATGAAATGAATTTGAAAGATCTTGGAGAAAGACATTTGACTTATTACAATTCATTCTTACGTCAAACTTCAAAAAGAATTTGAGGATAGCTCCGGGAAAATAGAAGAGTCAGTTAAGATCCTGGAAACAGACCTGTGGGTTAGGGCCCACTCAAAAGATACATCGTTGAACGATTTGAAGGAGAGATTGCACCGGTTGAATTAAATGGCTTGAATAAGATAGGACCTCGAAATAGCTTGAACAGATGCAAGGTGAAAAACACAAATCTTCGAAATATCTTCAGCACTCCGGAACAAATGAATAGCGAGAGGTGAATGATTAAGAATTGCACCGGCATGAGAAAGCATTGAAACGAGGAAAAAAGGGATATGAGATGAACACTAAAAGCTTGATTTGAAACCACCGGAAATGAAAAGAATGAAGAATGACAAACTTGAAGCTCCATTAGAATCTTCATGAGAATCACCGGATAAGGACATTGACGGAAAACATGGAGAGACTTCCCATCAATAAAATGGATACTTGAAGAAGAAATCTGAGTCCTTGAAGAAACAAGGGGAGGGAGGGTGGGAAAAACAAAGACAACTTGGGATGGATGAAACAAACACCGTTGAGAAGAAATGATAATTGATCTTGCTGATGTTGAAATGATCGGACCCACTTGAAGAGAGACACACCGGTTGAAAAGGATTGACATGCCAATCTCGATTATCATGAAGGATTAGTATTCACATAGGAATATGAGAACACCACTTAGGAAAGGTATGGAATCAACATTTGACTTCGAAGCAACTCGAATACCACAACTCAAAACCAAAAACAAAGAGTTGGCTTGCAGAATAAGCCGGAACAAACATATGATAGAGATTTCGTCCGAAGTTTTCGTGGTGGGGCCTACACGGGCTGGATCGTACAGCAACATCATGTACAAGGCAGTGCACATGACATACGAAGCGTCCCCGAGTCGGCATAGCCAAGGACTCTTTAAGACACAACGAGACCACTGTAAAACCGACCGTGAATAGGCGGACCACTAGACGTCGAACCCCAATTTCATATCATACATCTGTCGGAAAGATATCCTAAGAGCTACTTGAATTCCCACCTATGAAACTCCCGAAATTTTCCGGTTATGCAATCAGGTGTTGGGGATACAGGGGAAGCATAATATCTCACGCAAACTAGCAAATCCTACATCCAGTTGTATCCATCCATCAACACATAACCAAGAAACCTTCGGAAATCGTCTACCTCAACCTTCAAAAAGCATCTGTTATACGAGTTATGGCAATACTCCCGAACTCCCGCCCCAGTACTGGGTGGCATCGAGGTTATCTCACCAACGAACTGCATAAAAGAGATTTTCGATGTTGGTGTACTAAACTCAGGTATTCCAGAACTACAACGATAAAATTATGACGACAACACCTCAGAGCTCAACTCCCCGGGACACTTCCACAAAACCCCTGACAGGAGGCACCAAGACAATGTTCTCATCACAAAACCATCGGAACGATTCCAAGATACCCGCGTGATCCTAAAATTTTTTTTAGTGAAATTTGAGAAGAGAAGAGTCAAAACTCTACTTTAGGATGCCTTACCAGCACGATGAGGAGACTGGGAAGTAAAAATAATTCCTAAGCTCTCCGATATATAATTCCTAAATGACTCAAAACATTTTTCTAGACACAACTCAGCCGCTAAAAACGATCAAGCAATGGGGCTCCTAAGGTCGGGGAAGGCTCTGATTACCAACTTGTAACGCCCTCGATGCGGCTATATCTCCCACGTGTCGAAGCACGACTTAGAGGCATAACCGCATTGAAAGCAATGTTGCAAGTGAGGTAATCTTCACACAACCCATGTAATACATAAGGGAAAAGAGATACATAGTTGGCTTACAATCGCCACTTCATACAATTACATGAATAAAGCATTACATCATCCAAATACAAACAAGGTCCGACTACGGAACCAAAATAAAAGAATAACCCCAAATGCGACAAGGCCCCCGATCGACCCCAACTGGGCTCCACTACTGATCAACTAGAACGAAACAACATAAAGGACAAGATCTTCATCGAGCTCCTCCTTGAGCTTGGTTGCATCATCTGCACGGACTCATCGGCACCTGCAAGCTAGTTTTGGAAGTATCTGTGAGTCACGGGGACTCAGCAATCTCGCACCCTCGCAATCAAGACTATTTAAGCTTATGGGTAAGGTAAAAGGTATGAGGTGGAGCTGCAGGAAGTGACTAGCATATATGGTGGCTAACATACGCAAATGATCCTAAACAACCTACGTCAAACATAACTCCAACACCGTGTTCACTTCCTAGACACCACCGGAAAGAGACCATCACGGTAACACACGTTGTTGATACATTTTAATTAAGGTCAAGTTCAAGTTATCTACAACCGGACATTAACAAATTCCCATCTGCCCATAACCGCGGGCACGGCTTCCGAAAGTTCAAATCCCTGCAGGGGAGTCCCAACTTAGCCCATCAAAAGCTCTCACGATCAACGAAGGAATAGACCTCCTCCCGAGACATTCCGATCAGACTCGGTATCCCGGTTCTACAAGACATCCTCGACAATGGTAAAACAAGTCCAACAAGACCACCCGATGCGCCGACATCCTGATGGGAGCTGCACATATCTCGTTCTCAGGGCAACACCGGATGAACACTACGTACAGCTAAAACCAGCCCTCAAGTTTCACCGAGGTGGCGCCGCAAGTGGCTCTATTTCGGACCAACACTTAGACAAGCACTGGCCCGGGGGGGGGGTTAAAATAAAGATGACCCTTGGGCTAGCCTAACCCAAGGGAAAAAGGCTAGGTGGCGAATGGTAAAACCAAGGTTGGGCCTTGCTGGAGGAGTTTTATTCAAAGCGAACTGTCAAGGGGTTCCCATTATAACCCAACCGCGTAAGGAACGCAAAATCCGGGAACATAACACTGATATGACGGAAACTAGGGCGGCAAGAGTGGAACAAAACACTAGGCAATAGGCCGAGCCTTCCACCCTTTACCAAGTATATAGATGCATTAATTAAATAAGATATATTGTGATATCCCAACAAATAAAACATGTTCCAACAAGGAACAACATCTCCATGTTCCAACAAGGAACAAACTTCAACCTTCACCTGCAACTACCAACGCTATAAGAGGGGCTGAGCAAAGCGGTAACATAGCCAAACAACGGTTTGCTAGGACAAGGTGGGTTAGAGATTTGGTTCAACAATATGGGAGGCATGATAAGCAAGTGGTAGGTATCGCAACATAGGCATAGCAAAAGAGCGAGCAACTAAGCAAGCAAAGATAGAAGTGATTTCGAGGGTATGATCATCTTGCCTGAAATCCCGCAAGGAAGAAGAAAGAGTCCATGAAGAAGACAAACGGACGTAGACGAACGGGTCCTCACAAACGCGATGTTATCGGAACCAACCCGAAGAAGCAACACCGGAAAAGAATTATACAACATAGTAAACAATCACCACAAAAGCATGGCACGATGCACAAACAAGTATGATGCATGTCCGGTTTAAATAGGCATGGCAATATGCAACAAACAATTCTACAAATTAAGTGGAGCTCAATATGCAACGAGTTGCATATTGATGAAACACCTCATCAATTATTTAGTTCGATCTTGTTTATGTACCCAACAATATTAAATGTTGTTAAACATGGCAAGAAGTGAAGCGAAGCAAAACTACCTATCTAGTCAAGTTTAAAAGAGTCCGGGAACAACAAACAACAAATCCGGAAACTCCTCATGTGCATATATTAGGTTAGGTCCTGTTCTGTCCTAAACCATATTTTAGAGTTGTTTAACATGCAAGATGAGTGCACCATGTTAAACTAGGCAAAATTCTACCCCATTTACATATAAAGTTTGTTAGATTCGGAGCTACGGTTAATTAGTTATGAATTAAATCATTTTAACATGGCATGGGAGCAAATTTAATCAAACATCATTTTAAACATCTTAAACAAGGATGAAAGTTGGATATTATGAATCTAGACAAAATTCTAAGCAAGTTTCATATATAAAACATTTTAATCCGATGCATAGTTGTGAAGTTATTAAATGCATGAAGAACAAGGACTTTTCTGTAAAACAGTCATCTCTGGAAATATAGACAAATTCGTAGACAGGAAAAAAACGACTATGGGCTGAATCTACACACGCTGGGCCTACAGAGGGGGCTGCGGCGAAACTCACCCATGGGCTTTGGCCCAAGGCGGTGGAGAGGAAAACCAGACATGGGCCTCGCAGATCTGGTGGCCCACGCGAAGTCGAGGCAGAGGAGGGCGCTGGGCCTTAGGAGGCACCGGCCCATGATGGAGCTGGAGTGGGCGCTTGAGGTCAACGGTTCGAGGAGCTCGCTGGAGAGAGGTCATGGCAGGGACGCCGGCGGGGTCCACGACGAGGCAGCGGCGTAGGCGAGCAGGGGAGGCCAGGGCCGACGAGGATGGATGGATCCGAGGGCGGGGTCTCCAGATCCGGCGACAGTTCAGGGCGAGGAGGCCGGCAACGACCTCGACGGTGGTGGAATGGGTGACTCCGGCGATGGGGATCTCTCCTGCGCGAGGGAGAGAGCGAGGTCTGAGAGAGGCGGTGAAAAAAAACAAAGGAGGAGGAGGACGGGGTCGGCGAGGGAGGACCTGGGGTCGGCAACGAGGCCGGCGTGCTCGGCGGTCTTGGTCACCGGCGGCGGACGGCGGGGCGTGAGGAAGAGGGGATCGGGGCTCTCCCGATCTGAAACGAAGGCGGCGGCGCGCAGGTTCGGGGACGGGTTCGTACAGGCCCAGATCTGGCCCGGCGCGGGCCAGCGGCGGGCTTCGCGGGCCACGGTGATGTGGGGTGCAGGGGGGAACGCGTGGCGCGCTGGGGTTGGCTGGAAGGCGGCTGAGAGGTGAGGTGCCGCGACGTGGTTGGCTGCGGGGGCGCTGGCGGCGGCGCCAAGTGGCGGAGATGGGTTCGGCCCGCAGAATGCGATGAGGGCGGCGGCGGCTGATGATTGGTGCGCTGAAAACAAGGTGGTGGGTTGGAGGACGCCAAAAATGACATGTGGGGGTATTTATAAGGTAAGGGGGCTAGGGTTAGAGGTGTTAGGAGGGGTTTTAGGAGCGTTTCAGAGCCTCCGATCGCGATCTGACGGTCCGAAACGGAGGGGGGGTTTAGGTGGGCTGCAAGTGGGTTGTGAAAAGAGGTTGGGCTGAGATGAGAGGAGAGGAGTGCAGCCCGGGAACTGTTTCCGGAGACCGAAAACGTTCGACATTAGACCGGCTATATTGCCGCTATAGTTAATCGTCGGGGCGTCAAACGAACTCCGATTGCGATGAAACTTGGCAGGCGGTCTACCTACGCTATAACAAGACCACACGTCAACTCTCATCCCATTCCGAGAACATTTTCCGGCCACTTATAAAATACTATTTCGGACATGCCGCGGGCGCGTGCAAGTGTGGTTGGGCTCAGAACGGACAACAGAGAGAACTCGGAGAACCCGGACGAATGCAAGTTTTGAAAACGTGATGATGTAATGCACATGATGACATGACAGGATGCAACACGCAAGAAAATGACATGGCAACGACAGCGAATAACTGGACGACACCTGGCACATCAGTCTCGGGGCGTCACACTTCTGGAGTTGCTCTTGCAGCAGGCCTTGCACCTAGTGGTGCTTCAAGGACTAATGTCGCTTGAAGCTATGTCGGTATTTCCCCAAAGACGAAGGGATGATGCAGCACAACAACGGTCGTTATTTCCCTCAGATATGAAACCAATGTTATCAAACCAGTAGGAGAACCAAGCAACACAACATATACAACACCTACACAAAAAAAAGAACTACTCACAATCCCACGTGTAATAGTGGTTGTCAATCCCTTTCGGATGTGAGAGAGTTCTAAATATTGATAGATCGAACGCCAAATAAAATAAATTGCAGCAAAGTATTTTTGTATTTTTGGTTTAATAGATCTGAAAATAAAAGCAAAAGAAAAGTAGATCGCAAAGGCAATATATGAGACAGAGACCAGGGGGCTGTAGGTTACACTAGTGGCTTCTCTCGAGAAAAATAGCAAATGGTGGGTGAACAAATTACTGTTGGGAAATTGATAGAACTTCAAATAATCATGACGATATCCAGGC
The DNA here is from genome assembly GCF_018294505.1 of Triticum aestivum. Lineage (NCBI taxonomy): Eukaryota > Viridiplantae > Streptophyta > Magnoliopsida > Poales > Poaceae > Triticum > Triticum aestivum. Next base: position 386,178,618 of record NC_057797.1, read on the forward strand.
AATGATCATTATATAGGCATCACGTCGAAGATTAGTAGACCAACTCCTGCCTGCATCTACTACTATTGCTCCACACATCGACCGCTATCCAGCATGCATCTAGCGTATTAAGTTCATGGAGAAACAAAGTAATGCAATCAAAACAATGACATGATGTAGACAAGATATATCTATGTAGATATAGGCCCCAGCGTTTTATCCTTAGTAGCAATGATACATATGTGTCAGTTCCCCTTCTGTCATTGGGATCAACCACCATAAGGTCGAACCCACTACAAAGCACCTCTTCCCATTACAAGATAAATAGATCAAGTTGGCCAAACAAAACCCAAATATCGGAGAAGAAATACGAGGCTATAAGAGATCATGCATAAAAGGGATCAAAGAAACTCAAATACTTTCATGGATATAAAAAGATATAATTGATCATAAACTCAAAGTTCATCAGATCCCAACAAACACACCGTAAAAAGAGTTACATCATATGGATCTCCAAGAGACCATTGTATTGAGAATTCAGTGAGAGAGAGGAAACCATCTAGCTACGAACTACGGCCCCGAAGGTCTACAAAGAACTACACACGCATCATCGGAGAGGCACAAATGGAGGTGGTGAACCCCATCTGAGATGGTGTCTAGATTGGATCTGGTGGTTCTGGACTCTGCGGCGGTTGGATCAATATTTCGTTGACCCCCCTAGGTTTTGGGAATATTGGGGTATTTAAAGAGCACAGAGGCGGTCCGGGGGTGATACGTCCATTTCGCATCATGCTTTTATATCGATATTTATTGCATTATGGGCTGTTATTACACTTTATGTCACAATACTTATGCCTATCCTCTCTTATTTTACAAGGTTTACATGAAGAGGGAGAATGCCGGCAGATGGGATTCTGGGCTGGAAAAGGAGCAAATATTAGAGACCTATTCTGCACAGCTCCAAAAGTCCTGAAACTTCACGGAAGTTATTTCCAAAATATAAAAAAAATATTGGGCGAAAGAAGTTCCAGAGAGGGCCCACACCCTGGCCACGAGGGTGGGGGCGCGCCCTACCCCCCTGGGTGCGCCCCCTGCCTCGTGGGCTCCCTGGTGGCCCTCCGATGCCCATCTTCTGATATATGAGGTCTTTTGTGCGAGAAAAAAATAATAAGCAAGCTTTGGGGAAGAAACTCCGCCGCCACGAGGCAGAACCTTGGCGAAACCAATCTAGGGCTCCGGGAGAGCTGTTCTCCTGGGGAAACTTCCCTCTGGGAGGGGGAAATCATCACCAACGATCCTCTCATCGGGAGGGGGTCAATCTCCATCAACATCTTCACCAGCACCATCTCATCTCAAACCCAAGTTCATCTCTTGTATCCAATCTTTGTATCCAAACCTCAGACTGGTACCTGTGGGTTGCTAGTAGTGTTGATTACTCCTTGTAGTTGATGCTAGTTGGTTTATTTGGTGGAAGACCATATGTTCAGATCCATTATGCATATTAATACCCCTCTGATTATGAACATGAATATGCTTTGTGAGTAGTTACGGTTGTTCCTGAGGACATGGGAGAAGTCTTGCTATAAGTAGTCATGTGAATTTGGTATTCGTTCGATATTTTGATGAGATGTATGTTGTCATCCCTCTAGTGGTGTGCTACCTCTTGAGCATTGCATTGGTTTTCCCTTGAAGAGGAAAGGGTGATGCAGTAAAGCGGCGTAAGTATTTCCCTCAGTTTTTGAGAACCAAGGCATCAATCCAGTAGGAGACCACACGCGAGTCACCTCATACCTACACAAACAAATAAGAACCTCGCAACCAACGCGATAAAGGGGTTGTCAATCCCTTCATGGCCACTTGCAAGAGTGAGATCTGATAGAGATAATAATAATAAGATAAATATTTTTGGTATTTTTATGATATAGATTGAAAGTAAAGATTGCAAAATAAAATAGATTGGAAACTTGTATGATGGAAAATAGACCCGGGGCCATAGGTTTCACTAGTGGCTTCTCTCAAGAGGTCCCCACAAAAAAGATAGTCTCACATCAACTAGCCGTATCAACGGGCTCTGGAGTGCCCATCAATAGATATCAACGTGAGTGAGTAGGGATTGCCATGCAACGGATGCACTAGAGCTATAAGTGTATGAAAGCTCAACAAAAGAACTAAGTGGGTGTGCATCCAACTTGCTTGCTCATGAAGACCTAGGGCAATTTTGAGGAAGCCCATCATTGGAATATACAAGCCAAGTTCTATAATGTAAAATTCCCACAAGTATATAAAAGTAATAACATAGGAGACTCTCTATCATGAAGATCATGGTGCTACTTTGAAGCACAAGTGTGGAAAAAGGATAGTAACATTGTCCCTTCTCTCTTTTTCTCTCATTATTATTATTTTTTATTTGGGCCTTCTTTTTTTTGGCCTCTTTTTTCCTTTTTTTGATTTGTCGTCCGGAGTCTCATCCCGACTTGTGGGGGAATCATAGTCTCCATCATCCTTTCCTCTGGGAGAATGCTCTAATAATGATGATCATCACACTTTAATTTACTTACAACTCAATACTTAGAACAAAATATGACTCTGTGTGAATGCCTCCGACGGTGTACCAGGGTGTGCAATGATGCATGAGTGACATGTATGAAGAATTATGAATGGTGGCTTTGCCACAAATACGATGTCAACTACGTGATCATGCAAGCAATATGACAATGATGAAGCATGTCATAATAACGGAACGGTGGAAAGTTGCATGGCAATATATCTCGGAATGGCTATGGAAATGCCATAATAGGTAGGTATGGTAGTTGTTTTGAGGAAGGTATATGGTGGGTTTATGGTACCGGCGAAAGTTGCACGATACTAGAGAGGCTAGCAATGGTGGAAGGGTGAGAGTGCGTATAATCCATGGACTCAATATTAGTCATAAAGAACTCACATACTTATTGCAAAAATCTATTAGTTATCGAAACAAAGTATTATGCGCATGCTCCTAGGGGGATAGATTGGTAGGAAAAGACCATCGCTCGTCCCCAACCGCCACTCATATGGAAGACAATCAATAAATAAATCATGCCCCGACTTCATCACATAACGGTTCACCATACGTGCATGCTACGGGAATCACAAACTTCAACACAAGTATTTCTCAAATTCACAACTACTCAACTAGCATAACTCTAATATCACCATCTCCATATCTCAAAACAATTATCAAGTATCAAACTTCTCATAGTATTCAATGCACTTCTATGAAAGTTTTATATTATTCCTAAAAGCAAATTTCCATGTTGTTCTAAAGGACTCTAAAAATAATATAAGTGAAGCATGAGAGATCAATCATTTTTATAATATAAAACCACCACCGTGCTCTAAAAGATATAAGTGAAGCACTAGAGCAAAAACTATATGTCTCAAAAGATATAAGTGAAGCACATAGAGTATTCTAATCAATTTCAAATCGTGTGAGTCTGTCTCAAAGGGTGTGTACAACAAGGATGATTGTGGTAAACTAAAAAGCAAAGACTCAAATCATACAAGACGTTCCAAGCAAAACACATATCATGAGGTGAATAAAAATATAGCTCCAAGTAAAGTTACCGATAGACGAAGATAAAAGAGGGGATGCCTTCCGGGGCATCCCCAAGCTTAGGCTCTTGCCACTCGTTGTTCCATAATCCATCAAATCTTTACCCAAAACTTGAAAACTTCACAACACAAAACTCAAAATAGAAAATCTCGCGAGCTCCGTTAGCGAAAGAAAGAAAAATACCACTTCAAGAAACTGTAATGAACTCATTCTTGATTTATATTGGTGTTAAACCTACTGTATTCCAACTTATCTATGGTTTATAAACTCTTTTACTAGCCATAGATTCATCAAAATAAGCAAACAACACACGAAAAACAGAATCTGTCAAAAACAGAACAGTCTGTAGTAATCTGTAGCTAACGCAAACTTCTGGAACCCCAAAAATTCTAAAATAAATTGCTGGACTTGAGGAATTTATCTATTAATCATATTCAAAAAGAATTTACTAAATAGCAATTTCCAAATAAAAATGGCAGCAATTCTAGTAAGCGCTAAAGTTTCTGTTTTTTATAGCAAGATCAAAAAGACTTTCCCCAAGTCTTCCCAATGGTTCTACTTGGCACAAACACTAATTAAACACACAAAAAAACAACCAAAACAGAGGCTAGATAAATTATTTATTACTGAACAGGAGAAAAAAGCAATGAATAAAAATAAAATTGGGTTGCCTCCCAACAAGCGCTATCATTTAACGCCCCTAGCTAGGCATAAAAGCGAAGATAGATCTAGGTATTGCCATCTTTGGTAGGCAATCCATAAGTGGCTATCATAATAGATTCATATGGTAATTTAACTTTCTTTGTAGGGAAGTGGTCCATGCCTTTCCTTAATGGAAATTGGAATTTAATATTCCCTTCCTTCATATCAATAATTGCACCAATCGTTCTAAGGAAAGGTCTACCAAGAATAATAGGACATGAAGGATTGCAATATATATCAAGAACAATGAAATCTACGGGCACATAATTCCTATTTGCAACAATAAGAACATCATTAATTCTTCCCATAGGTTTCTTAATGGTGGAATCCGCAAGATGCAAGTTTAAAGAACAATCATCAAAATCATGGTAACCTAGCAAATCACACAAAGTTTTTGGAATCGTGGAGACACTAGCACCCAAATAACACAAAGCATAACACTCATGATCTCTAATTTTAATTTTTATTGTAGGTTCCCACTCATCATAAAGTTTTCTAGGGATGGAAACTTCCAACTCTAGTTTTTCTTCATAAGATTGCATCAAAGCATCAACGATATGTTTAGTAAAAGCTTTATTTTGACTATAAGCATGAGGATAATTTAGCACGGATTGCAACAAGGAGATACAATCTATCAAAGAGAAATTATCATAATTAAATTCCTTGAAATCCAAGATAGTGGGTTCATTGCTATTTAAAGTTTTAACCTCTTCAATCCCACTTTTAACAATTTTTGCATCAACATCTAAAAACAATCATTGGTATGCCTTTTAACTAAAGTTGACTCATCTCTAGTCCCATCATTATCAAGATTCATATTGAAAACAAATATTTAATAGGGGACACATCAATCACTTTTAGATCTTCGTCCTTATTATCATGAAAACTAGAAGAATACGCTTTCACAAAGCAATCTTTCTTAGCACGCATCCTAACGGTTCTTTCCTTGCACTCATCAATGGAAATTATCATGGCTTTGAGAGACTCATTGATATCATGCTTAGGTGGAATAGATCTAAGTTTCAAAGAATAAACATCAAGAGAAATTCTATCCACGTTCCTAGCCAACTCATCAATCTTAAGCAATTTTTCTTCAATCAAATCATTGAAACTCTTTTGCGAAGTAATAAATTCTTTAATACTAGATTCAAAATCATAGGGCATCTTATTATAATTTCCATAAGAATTGTTGTAGGAATTACCATAGTTATTAGAGGAATTACTAGGAAACGGCCTAGGATTAAAATTACCTCTATACGCGTTATTACCAAAATTGTTCCTACCAACAAAATTCACATCCATAGATTCATTATTATTCTCAATCAAAGTAGACAAAGGCATATCATTAGGATCAGAGGAGCACTCTTATTAGCAAACAATTTCATAAGTTCATCCATCTTTCCACTCAAAACATTAATCTCTTAAATTGCATGCACTTTTTTACTAGTAGATCTTTCAGTGTGCCATTGAGAACAATTAACCATAATATTATCTTGGAGTTTGGTAGCTTCTCCTAAAGTGATTTCCATAAAAGTGCCTCCCGCGGCCGAATCTAAAAGATTTCTAGAAGCAAAATTCAATCCGGCAAAAAAATTCTGTATAATCATCCATAAATTCAAACCATGTGTAGGGCAATTACATATCATTAATTTCATCCTCTCCCAAGAATGTGCAACATGTTCATGATCAAGTTGCTTAAAATTCATAATATCGTTTCTAAGAGAGATGATCTTAGCGGGAGGAAAATACTTAGAGTTAAAAGCATCTTTGCACTTATTCCATGAATCAATACTATTTTTAGGCAAAGACGAAAACCAAGCCTTAGCACGATCTCTAAGCAAAAACGAAAATAGCGTAAGTTTAAAAATATCATTATCCACATCATTCTTCTTTTGCATATCACACAAATCAACAAAGTTGTTTAGATGGGTAGCGGCATATTCACTAGCAAGGCCAGAAAACGGATCTTTCATGACAAGATTCAGCAAAGCAGTATTAATTTCACAAGATTCAGCATCGGTAAGAGGAGCAATCGGAGTGCTAATAAAATCATTATTGTTGGTATTGGCAAAGTCGCACAATTTAGTATTATCTTGAGCCATCATGACAAGCAAGCAATCCGACACACAAGCAAACAAGAAACGGGCAAAAAAGGCAAATAGAAAAAGAGAAGGGGAACGGAAAAAGAGGGCGAATAAAACGGCAAGGGTGAAGTGGGGGAGAGGAAAACGAGAGGCAAATGGCAAATAATATAATGTGGAGGATAAGAGTTGTGATGGGTACTTGGTATGTCTTGACTTGGCGTAGATCTCCCCGGCAACGGCGCCAGAAATGGCTTGTTGACGGGAGATCAAATCTTGACTTGACTTGGTGCAACCTCCCCGGCAAGGGTGCCAGAAATCCTTCTTGCTACCTCTTGAGCACTGCGTTGCTTTTCCCTTGAAGAGGAAAGGGTGATGCAGTAAAGCAGCGTATGTATTTCCCTTTTTGAGAACCAAGGTATGAATCCATTAAGAGACCACGCGCGAGTCACCTCATACCTATACAAACAAATAAGAACCTCGCAACCAACGCGATAAAGGGGTTGTCAATCCCTTCACGGCCACTTGCAAGAGTGAGATCTGATAGAGATAATAATAATAAGATAAATATTTTTAGTATTTTTATGATATAGATTGAAAGTAAAGATTGCAAAATAAAATAGATTGGAAACTTGTATGATGGAAAATAGAACCGGGGGCCATAGGTTTCACTAGTGGCTTCTCTCAAGATAGCATAAGTATTACGGTGGGTAAGCAAATTACTGTTGAGCAATCGATAGAAAAGTGAATAATTATGAGAATATCTAGGCATGATCATGTATATGGGCATCACGTCCGCGACAAGTAGACCGAAACGATTCTGCATCTACTACTATTACTCCACACATCGACCGCTATCCAGCATGCATCTAGAGTATTAAGTTCATAAGAACAGAGTAACGCCTTAAGCAAGATGACATGATGTAGAGGGCTAAACTCATGCAATATGATATAAACACCATATTTTTATCCTCGATGGCAACAATACAATACGTGTCATTTCCCCTACTGCCACTGGGATCGAGCACCGCAAGATTGAACCCAAAGCTAAGCACTTCTCCCATTGCAAGAAAGATCAATCTAGTAGGCCAAACCAAACTGATAATTCGAAGATACTTGCAAAGATAAACCACTCATACATAAAAGAATTTAGAGAAGAATCAAATATTGTTCATAGATAATCTGGATCATAAACCCACAATTCATCAGATCTCGACAAACACACCGCAAAAGAAGATTACATCGAATAGATCTCCAAGAGAATCGAGGAGAACTTTGTATTGAGATCCAAAGAGAGAGAAGAAGCCATCTAGCTACTAGCTATGGACCCAAAGGTCTGAAGTAAACTACTTACACATCACCGGAGAGGCCATGGAGTTGATGTAGAGGCCCTCCATGATCAATGCCCCCTCCGGCGGAGCTCCGGAAAAGGCCCCAAGATGGGATCTCTGGGGTACAAAAGGTTGCGGCGGTGGAATTAGGTTTTTGGGGTGCTCCTAGATGTTTATGGGGTACGTGGACTTATATAGGAGGAAGAAGTAGGTTGGTGGAGCAACAATGGGCCCACGAGGGTGGAGGGCATGCCCAGGGGGGTAGGCGCACCCCCTGCCTCATGGCCTCCTCGATTGTTTCTTGGCGCCCACTCCAAGTCTCTTGGATCACGTTTGTTGAGAAAGTCACGTTCCCGAAGGTTTCATTCCGTTTGGACTTCGTTTGATATTCCTTTTCTGCGAAACACTGAAATAGGCAAAAAAACAACAATTTGGGTTGGGCCTCTGGTTAATAGGTCAGTCCCAAAAATGATATAAAAGTGTAAAATAAAGCCCATTAACATCCAAAACAGATAATATAATAGCATGGAGCAATCAAAATTATAGATACGTTGCAGACGTATCATGGTGTCATGTGAACGTCGACTATATGACACTTCACCATTGTTTGGGCCTAGAGGGAGGCATTGGGAAGTAATAAGTAGATGATGGGTTGCTAGAGTGACAGAAGCTTAAACCCTAGTTTATGCGTTGCTTCGTAAGGGGCTGATTTGGATCCATATGTTTCATGCTATGGTTAGGTTTACCTTAATACTTCTGTTGTAGTTGCGGATGCTTGCAATGGAGGTTAATCATAAGTGGGATGCTTGTGCAATTAAGGACAATACCCAGGCACCGGTCCACCCACATATCAAATTATCAAAGTACCGAACGCGAATCATATGAACATTATGAAAACTAGCTTGACGATAATTCCCATGTGTCCTCGGGAGCGCTTTCGTTAATATAAGAGTTTTTCCAGGCTTGTCCTTTGTTACAAAAAGGATTGGGCCATCTTGCTGCACCTTATTTACTTTTATTGCTTGCTACTCTTACAAATTACCTTATCACAAAACTATTTGTTACCGACAATTTCAGTGCTTGTAGAGAATACCTTACTGAAAACTGCTTATCATTTCCTTCTGCTCCTCCTTGGGTTCGACACTCTTACTTATCGAAAAGCTATGGTAGATCCCCTACACTTGTGGGTCATCAAGACTCTTTTCTGGCGCCGTTGCCGGGGAGTGAAGCGCCTTTGGTAGGTGGAATTTGGTAAGGAAAAATTTATATAGTGTGCTGAAATTTACTGTCACTTGTTACTATGGAACATAATCCTTTGAGGGGCTTGTTCGGGGTATCTTCGCCCCGACCGGTAGAGCAAAGAGTTGCTCCTCAACCTACTGAACCTAATGAAAATGTTTACTTTGAAATTCCTTCGGGTATGATAAAGAATCTGCTAGCTAATCCTTTTGCAGGAGATGGAACATTACATCCCGATTTGCACTTAATCCATGTGGATGAAGTTTGTGGATTATTTAAGCTTGCAGGTATGCCCGAGGATGTTATCAAGAAGATGGTTTTCCCTTTATCTTTGAAGGGAGATGCATTGACATGTGATGATATGGGATCAAGGGACTATAAGCGATTGAAATTGGAATGTCACAAGAAGTTTTATCCTATGCATCTTGTTCATCGTGATCGCAATTATATATATAATTTTTTGCCTCGCGAAGGAGAAAGCATTGCTCAAGCTTGGGGAGGCTTAAGTCAATGTTATATTCATGCCCCAATCATGAGCTCTCAAGAGAAATGATTATTCAGAAATTTTATGCTCGGCTTTCTCTCAGTAATCGCTCCATGCTCGATACTTCTTGTACTGGATCTTTTATGATGAAGACTATTGAATTCAAATGGGATTTATTGGAAAGAATTAAACGCAACTCTGAAGATTGGGACCTCGACGAAGGTAAGGAGTCGGGTATAACACCTAAGTTTGATTATGTTAAATCTTTTATGGATATCGATGCCTTTCATGAATTTAGTACTAAATATGGACTTGACTCTGAGATAGTAGCTTCTTTCTGTGAATCCTTTGTTACTCATGTTGATCTCCCTAAGGAGAAGTGGTTTAAATATAATCCTCCTATTGAAGTAAAAGTTGTTGCACCTATTAAAGTTGAAGAAAAGACTGTCACTATGATGATCTTGTTGTTTCTTCTGCTTATATTGAGAAACCACCTTTCCCTATTAGAATAAAGAATCATGCTAAAGCTTCAACTATGGTTAAAAAAGTAATATTAAGACACCTAAACCCCCTAAGCAAATTAAAGTTGAACCCGGTATTGCTATGGTTAAAGATCTCTTGGCCGATAATATTGATGGGCATGTTATTTACTTGTACAATGAAGCTGCTAGAATTGCTAGACCTGATGCTAAAAATAAACATGGACCTGTTGTAGGCATGCCTGTTATTTCTCTTAAAATAGGAGATCAATGTTATCATGGCTTATGTTGTATGGGTGCTAGTGCAAGTACAATACCTCATTCCTTATACAAATAAATTATGCATGATATTGCACCTGTTGGGATAGAAGATATCTATGTTACCATTAAACTTGCCAATCGAGATACTATTTCACCGATTGGGATTGTTAGAGATGTTGAAGTCTTGTGTGGGAAAGTTAAATATCCTGCTGATTTTCTTGTTCTTGGTTCCCCACAAGATGACTTTTGTCCCATTATATTTGGTAGACCCTTCTTGAATATTGTTAATGATAAGATAGAATTCAATAAGGATATTGTTTCTGTTGGTTTGGGGGATATGTCTCATGAGTTTAATTTTGCTAAGTTTCATAGACAACCCCATGATAAAGAATTGCCTAGTAAAGATGAAATTATTGGACTTGCTTTTATTGTCGTGCCTCCTACTGATCCTTTGGAACAATATTTGCTAGACCATGAAAATGATATGTTCATGAATGAAAGAAGGGAAATAGATGAAGTGTTCTTTAAAAAGGGACCTATTCTGAAACACAACTTGCCTGTTGAAATCCTAGGGGATCCTCCTCCACCCAAGGGTGATCCCGTGTTTGAGCTTAAACCATTGCCTGATACTCTAAAATATGCTTATCTTGATGAAAAGAAGATATATCCTGTTATTATTAGTGCTAACCTTTCAGAGCATGAAGAAGAGAGATTATTGAAAACTCTGAAGAAGCATCGTGCTGCTATTGGATATAGTCTTGATGATCTTAAGGGCATTAGTCCCACTCTATGTCAACACCAAATAAATTTGGAGAAAGTCGCCAAACCAGTTATTGATCACAAACGACGGCTAAATCCTAACATGAAAGAAGTGGTAAGAAAGGAAATATTAAAGCTCCTTGAAGCAGGTATAATTTATCCCGTTGCTGATAGTCAGTGGGTAAGTCCTGTCCATTGTGTCCCTAAGAAGGGAGGTATTACTGTCGTTCCTAATGATAAAGATGAATTAATTCCACAAAGAATTATTACAGGTTATAGGATGGTAATTGATTTCCACAAATTAAATAAAGCTACTAAAAAAGATCATTACCCTTTGCCTTTCATTGATCAAATGCTAGAAAGATTATCCAAACATACACACTTTTGCTTTCTAGATGGTTACTCTGGTTTCTCTCAAATACCTGTGTCAGCCGATGATCAAGAAAAGACCACTTTTACTTGCCCTTTCGGTACCTTTGCTTATAGACGTATGCCTTTTGGTTTATGTAATGCACCTGCTACCTTTCAAAGATGCATGATGGCTATATTTTATGATTTTTGTGAAAATATATGTGAGGTATTCATGGATGATTTCTCCGTTTATGGATCCTCTTTTGATGATTGTTTAAGCAACATTGATCGTGTTTGCAGAGATGTGAAGAAACTAACCTTGTCTTGAATTGGGAGAAGTGCCACTTTATGGTTAATGAAGGTATTGTCTTGGGGCATAAATTTTTTAAAAGAGGTATTGAAGTTGATAAAGCTAAGGTTGATGCTATTGAAAATATGCCGTGTCCCAAGGACATGAAAGGTATAAGAAGTTTCCTTGGTCATGTCGGTTTTTATAGGAGGTTCATTAAGGACTTCTCAAAAATTTCACGGCCTCTGACTAACCTATTACAAAAAGATATTCCTTTTGCCTTTGATGATGATGATTGTGTAGAAGCATTTGCAATACTTAAGAAAGCTTTGATTTCTACACCTATTGTCCAGCCACTTGATTGGAATTTACCCGGTGAAATTATGTGTGATACTAGTGATTATGTTGTAGGGGCTGTTCTAGGACAAAGAGTTGATAAAAAATTAAATGTTATTAAATATGCCAGTAAAACTCTAGATAATGCCCAGAGAAATTATGCTACTACTGAATAATAATTCTTAGCAGTTGTATTTGCTTGTGACAAGTTCAGATCTTATATTGTTGATTCTAAAGTAACTATTCACACTGATCATGCTGCTATTAAATATCTTATGGAAAAGAAAGATGCTAAACCTAGACTTATTAGATGGGTTCTCTTACTATAAGAATTTGATTTGCATATTATTGATAGAAAGGGAGCTGAGAATCCCGTTGCAGACAACTTGTCTAGGTTAGAGAATGTTCTTGATGACCCACTACCTATTGATGATAGCTTTCCTGATGAACAATTAAATGTCATAAATGCTTCTCGTACTGTTCCATGGTATGCTGATTATGCTAATTACATTGTTGCTAAATTTATACCACCTAGTTTCACATACCAGCAAAAGAAAAGGTTTTTCTATGATTTAAGACACTACTTCTGGGATGACCCACATCTTTACAAAGAAGGAGTAGATGGTGTTATTAGATGTTGTATACCTGAGCATGAACAGGAACAGATCCTACGTAAGTGTCACTCCGAAGCTTATGGAGGACACCATGCTGGAGATAGAACTGCACATAAGGTATTGCAATCCGGTTTTTATTGGCCTACTCTCTTCAAGGATGCCCGTAAGTTTGTCTTATCTTGTGATGAATGTCAAAGAATTGGTAATATTAGTAGACGTCAAGAAATGCCTATGATTATTCACTTGTTATTGAACAATTTGATGTTTGGGGCTTTGATTATATGGGACCTTTTCCTTCCTCTAATGGGTATACACATATTTTAGTTGCTGTTGATTACGTTACTAAGTGGGTAGAAGCTATTCCAACTAGTAGTGCTGATCATAACACCTCTATTAAGATGCTTAAAGAAGTTATTTTTCCGAGGTTTGGAGTCCCTAGATATTTAATGACTGATGGTGGTTCACATTTTATTCATGGCACCTTCCGTAAAATGCTTGCAAAGTATGATGTTAATCATAGAATTGCATCTCTATATCATCCACAGTCTAGTGGTCAAGTAGAATTGAGTAACAGAGAGCTCAAATTAATTTTGCAAAAGACTGCTAATAGATCTAGAAAGAATCGGTCCAAGAAACTTGATGATGCATTATGGTCTTATAGAACTGCATATAAAAATCCTATGGGTATGTCTCCGTATAAAATGGTTTATGGTAAAGCATGTCACTTACCTCTTGAATTAGAACATAAGGCATATTGGGCCATTAAAGAGCTCAACTATGACTTCAATCTTGCCAGTGAGAAGAGGTTATTTGACATTAGCTCACTTGATGAATGGAGAACCCAGGCTTATGAAAATGCCAAACTTTTCAAAGGAAAAGTTAAAAGATGGCATGATAAAAGGATACAAAAACGTGAGTTCAATGTAGGTGATTATGTATTGTTATACAACTCTCGTTTAAGATTTTTTGTAGGCAAACTTCTCTCTAAATGGGGAGGTCCTTACGTCACCGAGGAGGACTATCGTTCTGGCGCCATAAAAATCAACAACTTCGAAGGCACAAATCCGAAGGTGGTGAACGGTCAAAGAGTCAAACATTATATCTCAGGTAATCCCATAAATGTTGAAACTAATATTATTGAGACCGTAACCCCAGAGGAATACATAAGAGACACTTTCCGGAATGTTTCAGACTCCGAAAAGGAATAGGTATGTGGTACGGTAAGTAAACCAACTCCAAAACAGTTCTAATGGCTATATTTCTCCGTTTTGGAATATTTAAGAAAATAGGAAAATAAGAAGCAAACCGGAAAGGACACGAGGCCTCCACGAGGGTGGAGGGCGCGCCCCCCTGCCTTGTGAGCACCTCGTGTGCTCCCCGGACTCCGTTTTCTTGCACGATACTTCTTTTGGTTAGTAAAAATTCATTATATAATCTCCCGAAGGTTTTGACCATCGTATCACGCAAAAATCTCCTGTTCTTGTTTCGAGCTGTTTTCTACCAGGGTTGTCAAGGCCAAGCATCATGTCGCCTCCCTCCTTCTCCAACAATGAGGGCAACGATGCATGGCTAATGAAGATATAGATGAAGAGAGAAGAGCCCGGAGAGATCAACAAGGATGATAGGATCAAGAAGGCATCCTTCCACCTCACCACAATCTCTTTACCCCAATGGAGATTGAGGCTTTCAAGATGATTGAGTTAGCTCGTATCCAAAACAAGTATCTCACAAGTGAAAATATTTTGGTGAAGGAGCATATCATCGCACTCAAGGGCATTATCCGCAAATTGGAGGATCTCTTACGCTCGATGTGCGACTATCCATCATCACCAACACCTTCTTCACCAACAAAGAAGAACTGAACATCGGGTATGGGCACTCCCCTTGGCAACTGCCAAGCTTGGGGGAGTGCCCCGGTATCGTATCACCATCACTTTTATCTTTACCGTTTTTCTTAGCTCGATCCTTTTGATAATATCTTGATCTAGTAGAATAAAGTTTTAGTACGATCTAGTTGTGAGTTTTGCTTTATGATCTTCTTGTGTAATCAAGTTCGTGAGCTATATATAATAAAAATTAGTGTTGAGTCAAGGGCTTGATTATTTTGCTATGATCTTGAGGGAATAAAATAAAAGAGAAGAAATAAAAAGAAATAAAGAGATCATATGGATCTTATGGAGAGTCGTGACTTCACATATAAAGAGTATGATGAATAAAAGTTGTTGAGAGTTGACAAACATAGTTTTGGTCATCGCTGCAATTAATAGGAAGAAATAAAGAAAGAGAGGTTCACATATAAATATACTATCTTGGACATATTTTATGATTGTGAGCACTCATTAAAATATGACATGCTAAAGAGTTGACGTTGGACAAGGAAGACAGCATAATGGGTTATGTTTTCTTACATCTGAGATAAATTATATTGTCATGGATCATCCAACATGTTGAGCTTGCCTTTATCTCTCTTGCTAGCCAATTTCTTTGCACCAAGTAGAGATACTACTTGTGCTTCCAAGCATCCCTGAAAATGTTTTTGCCATGAGAGTCCACCATATCTACCTATGGATTGAGTAAGATCCATCAAGTAAGTTGTCATCGTGCAAGCAATAAAAATTTCTCTCTAAATATGTATGACTTATTAGTGTGGAGAAAATAAGCTTTATACGATCTTGTGATATGGAAGAAATAAAAGCAACAGACTGCATAATAAAGGTCCATATCACAAGGTACAACTATAAAAGCGCATGACAACCTCTGCTTCCCTCTGCAAAGGGCCTATCTTTTATTCTTGTCTTATACTTCATGCAAAGAGTCATGGTGATATTCACCTTTACTTTTTACATTTTATCCTTTGGAAGCACAATGTGTTGGAAAGATCCAGATATATATATAGCTAATTGGATGTGAGTTTTAATGAACTATTATTGTTGACACTACCCTTGAGGTAAAACGTTCGGAGGCAAAACTATAAGCCCCTATCTTTCTCTGTGTCCGATTAAAACTTCATACCCATAAATATTGCGTGAGTGTTAGCAATTGTGAAAGACTAAAAGATGGTTGAGTATGTGGACTTGCTGAAAAGCTCTTATATTGAATCTATCCTATATTATGATAAATTGCAATTGCCTCATTGACTGAGATTAGAGTTGTTGGTTCTCAATGAAGTTTATGATTCATACTTAAAATTGTGATTGAATTGTTACTTTAGCATAAGAGATCATATGGCAATATATATATATATATATATATATATATAAAGGTTGCTGCTCTAAGAATGATCATGATGCCCTCATGTTTGTATTTTATTTTATTGACACCTCTATCTCCAAACATGTGGACATATTTTTCGATTTCGGCTTTCGCTTGAGGACAAGTGAGGTCTAAGCTTGGGGGAGTTGATACGTCCATTTTGCATCATGCTTTTATATCGATATTTATTGCATTATGGGCTGTTATTACACATTATGTCACAATACTTATGCCTATCCTCTCTTATTTTACAAGGTTTACCTGAAGAGGGAGAATGCCGGCAGATGGGATTCTGGGCTGGAAATGGAGCAAATATTAGAGACCTATTCTGCACAGCTCCAAAAGTCCTGAAACTTCACGGAAGTTATTTCCAGAATATATAAAAAATATTGGGCGAAAGAAGTTCCAGAGGGGGCCCACACCCTGGCCACGAGGGTGGGGGCGCGCCCTACCCCCTGGGTGCGCCCCCTGCCTCGTGGGCTCCCTGGTGGCCCTCCGATGCCCATCTTCTGATATATGAGGTATTTTGTCCGAGAAAAAATAATAAGCAAGCTTTGGGGAAGAAACTCTGCCGCCACGAGGCAGAACCTTGGCAGAACCAATCTAGGGCTCCAACAGAGCTGTTCTACCAGGGAAACTTCCCTCTGGGAGGGGGAAATCATCACCATCATCATCACCAACGATCCTCTCATCAGGAGGGTGTCAATCTCCATCAACATCTTCACCAGCACCATCTCATCTCAAACCCTAGTTCATCTCTTGTATCCAAACCTCAAATTGGTACCTGTGGGTTGCTAGTAGTGTTGATTACTCCTTGTAGTTGATGCTAGTTGGTTTATTTGGTGGAAGATCATATGTTCAGATCCATTATGCATATTAATACCCCTCTTATTATGAACATGAATATGCTTTGTGAGTAGTTATGGTTGTTCCTGAGGACATGGAAGAAGTCTTGCTATAAGTAGTCATGTGAATTTGGTATTCGTTCGATATTTTGATGAGATGTATGTTGTCATCCCTCTAGTGGTGTCATGTGAACATCGACTACATGACACTTCACCATTGTTTGGGCCTAGAGGGAGGCATTGGGACGTAATAAGTAGATGATGGGTTGCTAGAGTGACAGAAGCTTAAACCCTAGTTTATGCGTTGCTTCATAAGGGGTTGATTTGGATCCATATGTTTCATGCTATGGTTAGGTTTACCTTAATACTTCTGTTGTAGTTGTGGATGCTTGCAATGGAGGTTAATCATAAGTGGGATGCTTGTCCAAGTAAGGATAGTACCCAAGCACCGGTCCACCCACATATCAAATTATCAAAGTACCGAACGTGAAACATATGAACGTGATGAAAACTAGCTTGATGATAATTCCCATGTGTCCTCGGGAGCGCTTTCCTTAATATAAGAGTTTCTCCAAGCTTGTCCATTGCTACAAAAAGGATTGGGCCATCTTGCTGCACCTTATTTACTTTTGTTGCTTGCTACTCGTTACAAATTACCTTATCACAAAACTATCTGTTACCGACAATTTCAGTGCTTGCAGAGAATACCTTACTGAAAACTGCTTATCATTTCCTTCTGCTCCTTGTTGGGTTCAACACTCTTACTTATCAAAAAGCTACGATAGATCCCCTACACTTGTGGGTCATCAGGGGGGACCCGAGGTGGGCACAACTCACCAGGGCATGCATGGGCCTCCTGGCGTGCCCTGGTGGGTTGTGCTCTCCTCGGAGCACCCCCCAGGCGCAGCCAGGGCCCATTAGGTGTCTTCTAGTCCATAAAAAATCTCCGTAAAGTTTCGTGGCATTCGGACTCCGTTTGGTATTGATATTCTGCGATGTAAAAAACATGCAAAAAACAACAACTGACACTTGGCACTATGTCAATAGATTAGGACCAAAAAATGATATAAAATGATTATAAAACATCCTAGATTGATAATATAATAGCATGGAACAATAAAAAAATTATAGATACGTTGGAGACGTATCAGCATCCCCAAGCTTAACTCCTACTCGTCCTCGAGTAGGTAAGTGATAAAAACAAATTTTTTGATGTGGAATGTTGCCTAACATGTCATATCATATTCTTTTATTTAGAGCATGGACATTTGGACTTTCATATTGTTCAAAGCAATAGTCTAGTTTTGACATGATAACTTAAATACTCAAGCATATCAACAAGCAACCATGTCTTTCAAAATATCAACGCTAAAATAAGTTATCCCTAACCCATCATGCTCAACCATTGATCCATTCATGAAATACACTCGCATATTAACTACACCCAATACTCAAGTACAATCATATTGGCTCCTAGTTGGTGCTTTTATAAGAGTAGATGGAGACTCAAATTCAAAAATAAAAATTGCATAAAGTAAAAGAAAGGCCCTCCGGAGAGGGAAGTAGGGATTTGTAGAGGTGCCAGAGCTCAAAGCGAAAAAATTAGAAATAAAAACATTTTGGGAGGTGTATCCTTCCCACCAACGAAAACGACTTACAGTTCCCAACACTTCCCATGCTAGATATATCTTAGGCGGTTCCCATACAGAAAATAAAGTTTATTCCTTTTTCCATCATACTTTCACTTTCCATGGCTAACCGTATCCACGGGTGCCTTCCATACCAACACTTCAAGGAATTTATTATTTGACAACGTAAAATAAATTCATTTTTCATTTCAGGACTGGGCTTCCCTAATACCTTTGCCTTACTCTCGTGCAATGACAAGAGAATAAACACTCATCATGAGAATAACACATCTAGCATGGAAAATATTAGCCACACCTCACCGCTCTTCGAGCGGAACGAACACACAAAAGAGAAGTTTATTTTGAAAATTAGAGATGGCACATACAAATTGCTTAGAACGGCAAAAGAATACCGCATATAGGCAGATATAGTGGACTCATGTGGCAAAACTGGTTTAAAGGATTTTGGATGCACACGTAGTGATCATACTTAGTGCAAAATGATGGCTAGCAAAAGATTGAGAAGCGACCAACCAAGAAACGATTAATCTCATAAGCGAGCATTAAGCATAGTTAACACCGAATAATGCACCGCAAGTAGGATATAATTTCATTGCAAAATTATTGACTTTCGTGCTTGCATAGGGAATCAGAAACCTTAACACGAATACTCTTACTAAAGCATAATTACTCATCAATATAACTCATAGATCACATCATCATATCTTAAAACTATTACTAAGAATCAAGTTTATTTTGTTCAATGATCTTCATGAAAGTTTTTATTATATCCTTCTTGGATATCTATCACTTTGGGACTAATTTTCATGTGTTGCTTTTGATAAGCTCAAACAAATATAAGTGAAGATCATGAGCATAAAATTTCTTTCTCTCAAATTAATTTAAGTGAAGCTAGAGATAAATTCTTGAAAATTTTAGTAACTCTCAAATAAATCTAAGTGAAGCAAGAGAGCATTTCTTCAAAAATACTAAAGCACACCATGATAAAAAAGATATAAGTGAAGCACTAGAGCAAGTCCATAGCTCATAAAAGATTTAAGTGAAGCATAGAGAGACATTCTAACAAATCATTACATAATTTTGGCTCTCTCAAATAGGTGTGTCCAGCAAGGAATCAAGACTAAAAACACAAAAAAACAAGCAAAGACTCATATCATACAAGGCGCTCCAAGCAAAACACATAGTATGTGACGAATAAAAATATAGCTTCGACTAAAATATCGATGGTCATTAGAAGAAAGAGAGGATGCCACTCGGGGGCATCCCCAAGCTTACTTGCTTGCTCTCTTTTGGATAACAGCGGGGGATGCCGGGGCATCCCCAAGCTTAGGCTCTTCTTAATCCTTATTCCTTCATCCATCATAAGATAACCCAAAACTTGAAAACTTCAATCACACAAAACTCAACAAAAGCTTCGTCAGATCCGTTAGTATAAGAAAATAAATCACGACTATAAGTACTGTATCAAACCAATTCATATTTTGTTTTTGCATTATATCTACTGTATTCCAACTTTTCTATGGCAAAAACTCATCAAAGAAAACCATAGATCCATTAAAATAAGCACACAACACAAAGAAAATAGAATCTGTCAAAACATAACAGTCTGTAGCAATCTGGGTGTTTAGAATCTTCTGTAACTCCAAAAATTCTGAAAAATTAGGACGGCCTGAGAAATTTGTATATTGATCTACTGCAAAAGGAATGGGTATTTTATCGCTCTCTGGTTAAAAACCAGAATTATGTTTGTGAGCGCAAAAGTTTATGTTTTTTCAGCAAGATCAAACAACTATCACCCAAGAAGATCCTAAAGGCTCTTATTGGCACAAACACTAATTAAAACATAAAAAACACAATCATAACAGTAGCATAATGGTGCCAACACTCAAAAACAGGAAGCAGAATGCAAACATAAATTTTATTCATTGGGTTGCCTCCCAACAAGCGCTATAGTTTTACGCCCTTAGCTAGGCATAAAGCAAGGATCTAAGTTTTGTCATCTTTGTTTCGAGGCCCATAAGATGCTCTCATGATTGATTTATAAGGTGGCCTAATTCTTGTTCTAGGAAAGTGTTCCATACCCTTCCTCAAGGGAAATTGGAACTTGATATTGCCTTCTTTCATATAAATCATGGCACCGATAGTGCGTAAAAATGGTCTACCAAGAATAATTGGACAAGACGGATTGCAATCAATATCAAGAACAATAAAATCTATGGGCACACAATTTCTATTTGCAAGAATAAGAACATCATTAATTCTTCCCATACGCTTTTTAATAGTAGAATCCACCAAGTGCAAATTTAAAGAGAATTCTTCAAGATCGGTAAGACCAAGCACATCACATAAAGATTTCAGAATTGTAGAGACACTAGCACCCAAGTCACACAAAGCAAAACACTAATAATTTTTAATCTTGACTTTTATAGTAGGTTCCCATTCATCATGCAATTTTCTAGGAATTGAAACTTCTAATTCCATTTTTTCTTCAAAAGTTTTCATCATAGCATCAACAATATGTTTAGTAAAAGCTTTATTTTGTTCATAGACACAAGTTGAATTTATCATGGATTGCAACAAAGAAATACAATCAATCAAAGAGCAACTATCATAATTTGTAATCCAAAAGAGTGGGCATATCACTAGTTAAAGTTTTGACCTCATTAAACCCACTTTCATCAATTTTCTCAACAAGATTTTCACCCTCCGAATTATCGGGACGCCTTCTAGCTAAAGTTGACTCTTCTCCAGTCCCTTTTTGATCAATCTTAATATTACTAAACAAGGAATCAATAGAAGAAACACCAATCATTTTAAGATCTTCATCACTTTTGTGAAAGTAATCACTAGAAAACGTGTTTTCTAAAAATTCTCTTTTAGCTCTAAGCATAGCGGTTCTTTTCTTACTTTCATCCATAGAAAAATAAAGAGCTTTAATTGATTCATCAACCTTAGGCACAAAAATTTTGATCTTGAGATTTACCACATCATGAGAAATTCTATCAACACTTCTAGACAAATCATCAATCTTACTCAACTTTTCTTCTATGGAATTGTTGAAAACTTTTTGCGTGTTGATAAATTCTTTAATATTATTCTCAAGATCAGAGGTGTTCCTATTATTATTATAAGATTTATTTCCATAGGAATTACCATAATTATTAGAGGAATTACTAGGAAAAGGCCTAGGATTAAAATTACCTCTATAAGCATTGTTATTGAAATTATTTCGAGAAATAAAATTCACATCTATGGCATCACTATTTTGCTCAATCAAAGTAGACCAAGGCCTATCATTAAAATCAATAGGAGCATTTTTCTAGCAACCATTTTCATAAGAGCATCAACTTTTTCACTCAAAGAAGAAATTTCTTCAACCGAATTAACTTTTTTACTAGTAGGAGCTCTTTCGGTATGCCATTGTGAATAATTTGCCATGATATTATCAAGCAATTTGGTGGCTTCACCTAAAATAATTTCCATAAAAGTACCACCCGCTGCGGAATCTAAAAGATTACGAGAAACAAAATTCAATCCCGCATAAAAAATTTGTATGATCATCAAAAGATTTAACCCATGAGTTGGGCAATTCCTTAGCATCATTTTCATCCTTTACTAAGATTGTGCAACCTTCTCATGTTCAAGTTGCTTGAAATTCATGATATGGGTTCTAAGGGAAATAATTTTTGCAGGCGGAAAATACTTCGTGATAAAAGCATCTTTGCACTTGTTCCAAGAATCGATACTACATCGAGGCAAAGAAGAGAACCAAATTTTTGCAGTATCATGCAAAGAAAATGAAAATAATTTCATCTTCACCACATCATTGTGCACATCTTTTTTATTTTGCATATTGCATAATTCCAC
This sequence comes from Triticum aestivum, assembly GCF_018294505.1. Taxonomy (NCBI): domain Eukaryota; kingdom Viridiplantae; phylum Streptophyta; class Magnoliopsida; order Poales; family Poaceae; genus Triticum; species Triticum aestivum. The sequence goes on from NC_057797.1 coordinate 386,200,728, forward strand.
AAAGGTATTAAGATGGGACGCGACATCCTCATTAGGAGTACCGGAAAATTGATCTTTCATAACAAGATTCAGCAAAGTAGTATTAATATTCCAAGTCTCCGCACTAGCAGCGGGAGGAGCAAGCGGAGTGCCAATAAAATCATTGTTGTTGGTATTTGAGAAATCACATAACTTGGTGTTCTCTTGAGTCATGATGACCACACAAGAAGATTGCACTCAAAAACAGATCCGGCAAGAAAACAGCGAACAGAAAAAGAGGGGCGAATAAAATGACAAATATTTGTGAAGTGGGGGAGAGGAAAACGAGAGGCAGATGGAAAATAATGTAAATTGTGAGGAGATGAGATTTGTGATTACGAACCTGGTATATGTTGAAGATCCTCCCCGACAACGACGCCAGAAATTCCTTTTGATGTCGCTTGAAGCTACGTCGGTATTTCCCCAAAGAGGAAGGAATGATGCAACACAACGGTGATTGGTATTTCCCTCAGATATGAAACCAAGGTTATCGAACCAGTAGAAGAACCAAGCAACACAACGTAAACAACACCCGCACACAAATAACAACTATACGCAACCCGACGTGTAAAAGGGGTTGTTAATCCCTTTCGGGTAACAGTGCCAGAAATTGGCAAACGGACATGAGAGAGTTGTAAATATTGATAGATCGAACGCCAAATAAAATAAATTTCAGCAAAGTATTTTTTGTATTTTGGTTTAATAGATCTGAAAATAAAAGGAAAGGAAAAGTAGATCACAAAGGCAAATATATGAGAAAGAGACCAGGGGCCCGTAGGTTTCACTAGTGGCTTCTCTCGAGAAAAATAGCAAACGGTGGGTGAACAAATTACTGTTGGCAATTGATAGAACTTCAAATAATCATTACGATATCCAGGAAATGATCATTATATAGGCATCACGTCCAAGATTAGTAGACCGACTCCTGCCTACATCGACTACTATTACTCCACTGTAGCGACCCGACCTCAGACGGTCAAGTCTCTGTGGTTAAGTGCCATCCCTGGATCGGTATGCTGACACACACAGTACTCGAGGATTTAAAACAGAGGTAAATCACATGTATAAAGTAACATAAATACTATTACCTCAATCCAAATAGCGGAAGTAACAACAAGGTTGTGGATTCCCATCAACACCAACGGCAAAGTTGAGTGTAGAAATCGTAACCCTAACGTATCACTTAGTCGTCGTAAGATTCCTCCAACATGAGATGTTGCAGCCACAAAGGGTCAGTATATTAATGTACTGGCAAATTCACACCATAGGATAATGATGAATAATAGCTATCACTACAAGCATATTTGGCTGGTGGAAAGGCTCTATGGTTATAATGTTTTTGCGAAAAGCCAATTTTTCCCTACTGCAAAGGAATACATTTTATTTAACTACAAAGTTGGTTGATAAATATTGAGAAGGTTCCTCCAACTCAATCCCAAATTAAAATCAATAACCCAACAAATTATTTAAATAACGTGATGAGATCAATAGGATAATCCAAGTACCAGAGACTCAAGATTGTCCATAATCGGGGACACGGCTAACCATGATTAGTTTATACACTCTGCAGAGGTTTGCGCACTTTTCCCCACAAGACTCGATCGCCTCTGTTGGATTTCTCGCACTACATGGTGTTTGAGAAATGGATGACCGAGACACAGTCTTTCAGAAACATTAACTCTCTACTCCGGGCAGACCATACCAAACCTACAACCCTCTACCTGCTGATCCACCTCTTCAAGAGCTTCACGTAACTTACTCAACTATGCTAGAGCCCATAATAGCTTGTGGCTGCGCACGAAAGTTTCTAGCATGAATAATCTTATGATCCCTTTGAGTCTGGGTGGCGGTTCATAGGAAGATCACACGGGTACTCCGGGATTTCCAAAAAATACAAGCAACACTGGGTACTCCAGGTGCCTCAATCCACCCAGATGTGTATTTAAGTTGCCACCTTAAGTTGAACCATTAATTAACAATCTCACATCTGTCATGCATTTCACTCACCCAAACCACGTCTACGAGCATAGCATAGGAAATTAAGCAACGCGTAGAAGTAACTCCCAAGGGTTTGAATGTAACAGGGTAATAGGTTCTACCTCATCAACTACTTCCCAACCCACATGTTAATGACATCCTAATCATGCAATGTTTGAGGATTGGAACTAATGCATAAAAACTGGGTGATAAAAGGGATATGATCAAAGTGTGAACTTGCCTGCAATGTTGATGAAGATGATTCACACTCAAAACTCTTGATAGTTCTACTCGTCACACTCCGGTCAATCTATCATAAGCAAGCAATATTAACCACACATAAGCAATCACTCAGAAGATCAGGAAGAACGAAGAAGAGAATTCGGTAAACGTCAAAACCAAGCAAATAACTCTTGCAACATAAAACAATTTATAACAATACCAAAATTAAGTGAATTTGGCCTTATCAGAAAGTTTAGGTCAAGGGCTTCGATTTGCAAAAAGAATCAACTAAATCGGAGCTACGAAACTCAAATTATGTTCAAAAGAAGTTTCAATATGAATTTGAACAAAATTCAAAATTTGAAAATTTCGAAAAGTTGATGTGATAGATTCACTGGATAGGTGAAAACAAGACGAAGCTATAGGCGCTGGTTTCATCTAATTTGGATAAACATGTGAAAAGTTATGGCTATTTAAAAAATCAGGACCAAGCTGTTTTACGAAAGAAAAATAGCTACGATTAAGTTCTAACGTATAAATACGTAGACTAATTGATAATCTAATTATTCTATCGTATTAGTCTAAAAGAATAATAAACTACAGAAGTATAAGAAAAAAACAAAGAAAAATACCTTTATAAGGCAGAGAAAAGATGACTTTGGAGAGAAGAGACAATTTTAGAAGTCGCACCGGAGAGGAGAAATATATTTTTCTTAAATGAATCTAGTCAAACCAAAATATTGAATTAACCCGAATCGGATGATTTTTGGAGGCTCTATGGGTCTATATTTATTGGTGGAAAAGAGGCTTAGGGGTCAAAGTCTAGGCAATGTGAGAGACTAAACGTAGACGAAAATATACGAAATAGAGATGAAAAGAGGTGGCTCACATGGGCCTAAAGGCCGGGCCTTCTGCCGGCCGCACGCGCACGCTGCGGATGCAGTTTTACTTTTAAAAAACAAAATCGGCCTAAGAAAGAAAGAAAAAAAATGAAAATGCTGGATGGACCTGGCCCATATAGGATAAAGAAAAAAAAAGGGCGCCCACTGGTACTATGATGCGCACGTCGGCGACAGTTAGTTTCAGGCGCGCGCAATTTTTTTTAAACAGAATACGATAAACTGAAAAACGAAAATAAAAAATAAAACTTTATATAGGCATATTATATATCAAAATTTTCAGAAAAAGATTTTCTACAAGTTGAACATTTTCCTAGCATTAAATAAAATTCACACAAATTCATATAATTCAAAGAGTGCTACTGGTCTAATAAAATCCAATAAAAATCATTTTAGAAATACCAGAATGAATTCAAATTTATTTATCTCCAATTTTCTGATGTAGGGAATCATGTTACCCTATTTTCCACATATTTTATTTTTGGATAAAAATAATTTGAATAAAACTCAAATAACTCCAAATTGAAAATAAATTCAAAAAGGACTTTAAATGTGATCTTTGAAACTCCCAACTCATATTTCATAATTTGAAGAAGTCATTTTATGTTCTCTCATGAAAATCATTGAGTTGCTTGAAGTTTCTGAATTAAAAATATTTCCAAATGAAATTCAAATCTTTTCAAAACTCTTTTCATTTATTTAAATGGAAGAAGTCATGTCATCTTCTCTCGAGAGTTTTGTATTTGAAAAGAATTTGAATTCACGGAGATCATAAATACAAAAATGGAAGTTTGGGAAAGTCCTTTTATTCCCTCTCATTTAACTTTCAAAAAGTTCGAATTCACTCACTTTCACTCAATCAATCAAACAATCAATCAAATCTATCTATTTATTATAACATTCCAAAATTTAGAATTTTGGGATGTTACAAACCTACCACCCTTAAAATGAATCCCGTCCTCGAGATTCGGAGAGGCTAGAAAGAAATAGGTGAGGGTCGGGGTCTTCTCAAAATCCATCAATTGTCGCGGGAGGGGGTTTGGGGTGCTACCACCCTTAGAAGCATGGTTACGGTTCCATCAAAACTCATATACTTCATCCATATTGTTAACAGTGTCGGTCTTCTCAGATCTTCAGGATAATTCCTTATCTAGGCTCTTTCGGTAGTGGCATAACCTTTTCCTAAATTCTTGTGTCTTTCATCTAGGTAAGGTTCTTCTGTGACTGGGTCTTCTTAGCTGATGGGTCTCGCGCCAATACTAAACAAATATCGATATCTCATGGTGGTCAACAATTTATGGTTTCTCCTGCAGGAAATGGGTCTGGGTTGATCCTCACCGTATAACCTACGGTTAGCAAAAATTGCCTTGTATAAGGGAAAAATACCTATACCATTCTAAGGCTTAAACAAGGTTTTGATCGTCGTCTCTCTACTATAGGTAAGTCACTCAGATTTACCATCCCATATAGCAAGGCGAATAATAAGAGTAAGTCGGTATGGTGATCAATCCATCCCGCACCCAAATCGTTACCTTGTATACAGTTTAGCGAATCTCGCATTCTAACACTCGGTCATCCTCACAAGCATTGCAGAATTTCTCTTGTCCATGAACTGCGTTTGGAATAATCCATTGATTCTGCAAGCCAAACAAACATATGTCGTTCCTTCACAACTCTCAGGTTTTGCGTTACTCTTATAAAATTGTCTGCCGATAAACGTTGTATCTTCCTCCAGGGTTTTTCCTTCAGCAAGAATGTGCTTACTTCTTGGCAGGTCCTGGGGCATGTGGATTATGGCCCATCTCATCACTTGTAGTCCTTGAACTTATCATCGGGCAACTGATCATTATTCCAACTTCCAACTTCCTAGTATTCTTAAATCCATCCAATTATACTGTCTTCCTTCCTTCTATTGGCACCAAACTAGGACATGATTACTCAGACTCATCATAGAGTTTCCATTGATCCATATTTCCGACATCATACCTCCTTTATTTCCAATAGTAATTTATCTCTTCATCCTCATGGGATATCCCTCATACCGAGATAAAAACTTATACTTATGAAGTCCATATTCCACTTTGTGGAACATCATTATCCTTTCCGGGGTCAAGCGTCCTTATAGGGGAATACTGGCCATCTCTGCATGGCGCTTCTTCAACTGGGAAATGTGAAACACATCATGAACTCCTGACAGTCCTTCGGGTGACTCCAACTTGTTGGGCACTTCTCCCATACACTCCAAAACTTGGTATGGTCCTACAAATCTCGGGGCTAACTTTCCCTTAACTCCAATTCGTTTAACTCCTCGCAGAGGGGACACACGAAGACATGCTCTGTCTCCAATTTCATAGACTACCTCCTTGCGTTTTTAGTCTACATAACTCTTCTGCCTGGACTGAGCTACCTCCAGTCTATCTCGAATCAACTTAACATTCTCTTCTGACTCCTTGATCACATTTGGTCCAAACAACTGACGGTCTCCAACTTTATCCTACATACTCTTGGGGTATCACACATATCAAGACAAAACTTGTATTCATTTTGTCCAAAATCCACTCAGTGGAGTATCCTTATCTTTTCCAGGGGTCAACAGGTTCTTACAGGGTACTCCCACCCTTAAAATGCACAAATCTTCCATAGACCATATTTCTCATATCCTCAAAATGGCCAAAATTCTTCTTCATAGAGTAATAACTCATAAATCCATATCAGTACCAACGATGCTAACTTTATTCATTCTCAAATGATCACAATCTCTCGCTTTTCCATTACATGTCTCAACTCAACACCTCAATATAAAAGAAAATGTTCTCACTTCTGCTACTCCATTTCTTTTGTTGCAAACTCAACTATCTAGCACAAGTTTCCTTCTCCTTGGGGTATTCTCTGGCAAAGTGCCCTCCTCCATTACAACTAAAACATATTACTTCTGACAAGTATCGAGGTTTCCTTTTTGGGCAACTGTTGAGGTAGTGCCCTGACTCCTTGCACCTGTAACAGGTGATATGACTCAGGTCCTTCCTGGAATCCAATATGCTTCTCTTCCTGGACCTTTCCATGCCGATCATGGCTTCTATTTCTTGTGGGTCATATTCTACTTCCTCTATCGGGAATTCTACTAAATCCCCATTCAAACAATTTTGGGAGATGTGTCCTTCTTCTCCACATGAATAGCAAGACTTAGTGCAGGGTTTACTCGGGTCTTCTTTAGGTGTGTCCTCCATCACAGCTTCTTCTAAAATTTCCATGAGGGCTCCTTTCATTACTTCTTTCTTCTGCTGGATGGTTCTTGTACCATGGGGTAAATGTGACACTGAGCAGGATAGTGGGTAGTCCCTTCACACAAGAAACAAGTAATCTGCGTAGTTGGGCATTCTTCAACTGGGTGACTTCCTTCACAATTAGGGCATTCATCATTGTGTTCTTTATGGGTGTGTCCTATTTCTCCACAAATCTTGCATGCACACGATTTCTTCATATCCTTTCCATAAGGCTTCAACTTCTGGGACACAAACCGAAACTTTGGCAAAGTCAACTTAAATTCTCTCCAAGTGGTTACTCCTTGCCATCAATTCATGGTTTGGTACATCCTCCACCAAGTAGCAGCACTTCTTTCAAAGCACTGAAGAGCATGCTGGGTCATATCATTTCCAACTATAGGGTTATTCTCCATGTGATCCTCCATGTTCTGAATCCATCGGTCTGTCTCCAACCGACTCATCGGTCCAGAAAATACAAGCTCATCTCCATTCATCCTCTATTGGGTCCAAGGGTTTTGGGGCGAGATGAGAGAGGGGGAGAGGGATGCACAATACAAACAATGGTTTTGAAAAGATAGATTTCATCTGTGGCTGTCGGAAAAACATCAAACAAATGACAGCTCACAAACGTCGCATCTAACGTAGGTATATAACAGGGGTTTGGTCTTCTAAAGGTCAATAAATCTTCAACGTCTCCAAACTCTTCAAGCCTTGTTCATGCCTCCAATGGCTTCTTCCGATCATGCTTGTCTTTCTCAAGTTCTTTTGCCAGATCAACTCTATTGACACGAAGTCTTTCGTGACGTCCTTTAATATTCTGGAGTTGCGTTCCAAACTTCTGGATTTCAACATCCTTGGCATGAGCCATGGTCCTACTGTCCTTCAGTTCCTGACAAATCTCCAGTATCTCGAGGTTGTAGCTCATCCAGCTTGGCTACTTTCAGCTTCTGGTTCCTGAGTTCTTCATGAAATGCTTCCGTGTCTAATACGGCTTCTTGGAGCTCCATCTTAAAATTCTTGATGTACTACTCTAGATTCTGGCGATACACCAGCTAAGGTTAAAACTTCATCTTACTGTTAGGTGCTCCATCAGCCTTCTACCATCCAATCCTTCCAAAGAAATGCATGCTTAGCTTAGCTCGGTGACCATAGTATCAGTGGCGATGACATCACGGATAACCGTGTTTTTGCCCTTGTCATTGCCATGAGCTATCTTCCATAGTTGATATCTCCTGCCTTAGGGTTTTCTTGACGAAACTTTGAGTTCTCAACTCTCCATGTTCCGGTCTTTCTCCAATACACCTTGATCTCGGGTATTGACAACTTCCATAGTCTGCCAAGTTCTATAAGGGGTGCCTTCCTAGGTCATACAAATCTAGAAATTTGTACAGGGCCTTCAAATTCTCCTAGTCTTTGGAGTCTTCAACCGTTGGAGTTTCCATTATTATAATGTATGGTAAAATCCTCTTCATTCCGAATGGTCTCAGTTGTCCGATATCTTGTAATTCTTGGAGTGGTCTCATTAGTCAAATCTTCGTGTGGTCAAAAGGGGAAAGGGGTATGGTCTCACTAAAGGGAATATTTGAATAAGCTCAGAAGAGAGGAGAGGTAAAAGATCTTTTTTGAAAAGAAAGTTATAGAGAAAATCTTTCCTATGGGCTTGCCAGTTTATAGGGGTCACGTCCTACGGTCAACATGTGCTCTGATACCATCTTGTAGCGACCCGACCTCAGACGGTCAAGTCTCTGTGCTTAAGTGTCATCCCTGGATCAGTATGCTGACACACACAGTACTCGAGGATTTATAGCATAGGTAAATCACATGTATAAAGTAACGTAAATACTATTACCTCAATCCAAATAGCGGAAGTAACAACAAGGTTGTGGATTCCCATCAACACCAACGGCAAAGTTGAGTGTAGAAATCATAACCCTAACGTATCACTTACTCGTCGTAAGATTCCTACAACATGAGACGTTGCAGCCACAAAGGGTCAGTACATTGAATGTACTGGCAAATTCACACCATAGGATAATGATGAATAATAGCTATCACTACAAGCATATTTGGCTGGTGGAAAGGCTCTATGGTTATAATGTTTTTGCGAAAAGCCAATTTTTCCCTACTGCAAAGGAATACATTTTATTTAACTACAAAGTTGGTTGATAAATATTGAGAAGGTTCCTCCAACTCAATCCCAAATTAACATCAATAACCCAACAAATTATTTCAATAACGTGATGAGATCAATAGGATAATCCAAGTACCAGAGACTCAAGATTGTCCATAACCGGGGACATGGCTAACCATGATTAATTTATACACTCTGCAGAGGTTTGCGCACTTTTCCTCACAAGACTCGATCGCCTCCGTTGGATTTCTCGCACTACATGGTGTTTGAGAAACGGATGACCGAGACACAGTCTTTCAGAAACATTAACTCTCTACTCCGGGCAGACCATACCAAACCTACAACCCTCTACCTGCTGATCCACCTCTTTAAGAGCTTCACGTAACTTAGTCAACTATGCTAGAGCCCATAATAGCTTGTGGCTACGCACGGAAGTTTCTAGCATGAATAATCTTATGATCCCTTTGAGCCTGGGTGGCGGTCCATAGGAAAATCACACGGGTACTCCGGGATTTCCAAAAAATACAGGCAACACTGGGTACTTCCAGGTGCCTCAATCCACCTAGATGTGTATTTAAGTTGCCACCTTAAGTTGAACCATTAATTAACAATCTCACATCTGTCATGCATTTCACTCACCCAAACCATGTCTACGAGCATAGCATAGGAAATTAAGTAATGCGTAGAAGTAACTCCCAAGGGGTTGAATGTAACAGGGTAATAGGTTCTACCTCATCAACTACTTCCCAACCCACATGTTAATGACATCCTAATCATGCAATGTTTGAGGATTGGAACTAATGCATAAAAACTAGGTGATAAAAGGGATATGATCAAATTGTGAACTTGCCTGCAATGTTGATGAAGATGATTCGCACTCAAAACTCTTGATAGTTCTACTCGTCACACTCCGGTCAATCTATCGTAAGAAAGCAATAGTAACCACACATAAGCAATCACTCAGAAGATCGGGAAGAACGAAGAAGACAATTCGGTAAACGTCAAAACCAAGCAAATAACTCTTGCAACATAAAACAATTTCTAACAGTACCAAAATTAAGTGAATTTGGCCTTATCAGAAAGTTTAGGTCAAGAGCTTCGATTTGCAAAAAGAATCAACTAAATCGGAGTTACAAAACTCAAATTATGTTCAAAAGAAGTTTGAATATGAATCTGAACAAAATTCAAAATTTAAAATTTTCAAAAAGTTGATGTGACAGGTTCACTACATAGGTTATAACAAGACGAAGCTATAGGCGCTGGTTTCATCTAATTTGGATAAATGAGTGAAAAGTTATGGCTATTTAAAAAATCAGGGCCAAGCTGTTTTACGAAAGAAAAATAGCTACGGTTAAGGTCTAACGTATAAATACATAGACTAATTGATAATCTAATTATTCTATCGTATTAGTCTAAAAAATAATAAGCTACGGAAGTATAAGAAAAAACAAAGAAAGATACCTTTATAAGGCAGAGAAAAGATGACTTTGGAGAGAAGAGACAATTTTCAGAAGTCGCGCCCGAGAGGAGAAATATATTTTTCTTAAATGAATCTAGTCAAACCAAAATATTGATTTAATCCGAATCGGATGATTTTTGAAGGCTCTATGGATATATATTTATTGGTGGAAAAGAGGCTTAGGGATCAAAGGCTAGGCAATGTGGGACTAAACGTAGACGAAAATATACGAAACAGAGATGAAAACAGGTGGCTCGCATGGGCCTAAAGGCCTTCGGCCAGCCGCACGCGCACGCTGCGGCTGCAGTTTTTTTTCTTAAAAAAACAAAATCGGCCTAAGAAAGAAAGAAAAAAAATGAAAATGCTGGCTGGGCCTGGCCCATATAGGATAAAGAAAAAAAATAGGGCGCCCGCTGGTTCTATGATGCGCACATGGGCGACAGTTAGTTTCAGGCGCGCGTAGTTTTTTTTTAAACAGAATGAAATAAACTGAAAAACGAAAATAAAAAATAAAACTTTATATAGGCATATTATATATCAAAATTTTCAGAAAAAGATTTTTACAAGATGAACATTTTCCTAGCATTAAATAAAATTCACACCAATTCAGATAATTCAAAGAGTGCTACTGGTCTAATAAAATCCAATAAAAATCATTTTAGAAATACCAGAATGAATTTAAATTTATTTATCTCCAATTTTCTGATGTAGGGAATCATGTTACCCTATTTTCCATATATTTTATTTTTGGAGAAAAATAATTTGAATAAAACTCAAATAACTCCAAATTGAAAATCAATTCAAAAAGACTTTAAATGTGATCTTTGAAACTCCCAACTCATATTTCATAATTTGAAGAAGTCATTTTATCTTCTCTCATGAAAATCATTGAGTTGCTTGAAGTTTCTGAATTAAAAATATTTCCAAATGAAATTCAAATCTTTTCAAAACCCTTTACATTTATTTAAATGGAAGAAGTCATGTCATCTTCTCTCGAGGGTTTTGTATTTGAAAAGAATTTGAATTCACGGAGATCATAAATACAAAAATGGAAGTTTGGAGAAGTCCTTTTATTCCCTCTCATTTAACTTTCAAAAAGTTCGAATTCACTCACTTTCAGTCAATCAATCAAACAATCAATCAAATCTATCTATTTATTATAACATTCCAAAATTTAGAATTTTGGGATGTTACATCCACACATCGACCGCTATCCAGCATGCATCTAGTGTATTAAGTTCATGGAGAAATGGAGTAATGCAATAAGAACGATGACATGATGTAGACAAGATCTATCTATGTAGAGATAGACCCCATCGTTTTATTGTTAGTAGCAATGATATATACATGTCGGTTCTCCTTCTGTCACTGGGAACAAGCATCATAAGATCGAACCCACTACAAAGCACCTCTTCCCATTGCAAGATAAATAGATCAAGTTGGGGAAACAAAACTCAAATATCGGAGAAGAAATATGAGGCTATAAGAGATCATGCATAAAATAGATCAAATAAACTCAAATACTTTCATGGATATAAAAAGATATAACTGATCATAAACTCAAAGTTTATAAGGTCCCAACAAACACACCACAAAAAGAGTTACATCATATGGATCTCCAAGAGACCATTGTATTGAGAATTCAGCGAGAGAGAGGAAGCCATCTAGCTACTAACTATGGACCCGAAGGTTTACAAAGATCTACTCACGCATCATCGGAGAGGCACCAATGGAGGTGGTGAACACCATCCGAGATGGTGTCTAGATTGGATCTAGTGGTTCTGGACTCTCGAGCAGCTGGCTCAATATTTTGTCGACTCCCCTAGGGTTTTGGGAATATTGGGGTATTTATAGAGCAAAGAGGCGGTATGGGGGGCACACGAGGTGGGCACAACCCACCAGGGTGCGCTTGGGCCTCCTGCCATGCCCTGGTGGGTTGTGCTCTCCTCGGAGCACCCCCCAAGCGCAACCAGGGCCCATTAGGTGTCTTTTAGTCCATAAAAAAGATCTGTAAAATTTTGTGGCATTTGGACTCCGTTTGGTATTGATTTCCTGCGATGTAAAAAACATGCAAAAATAGCAACTGGCACTTGGCACTCTGTCAATAGGTTAGTACCAAAAAATAATATAAAATGACTATAAAATGATTATAAAACATCGAAGATTGATAATATAACTGAATGGAACAATAAAAAATTATAGATATGCTGGATACGTATCAAGAACGTAATTCTTCTATGCAGCAATGAGGATAATCATACGGACCTAGTCTGTGTAGTTGCTACCATCATCTTTCTACTTAGCTTTATCTAGGAACACAGTAAAATTCAAGGGAACGGTAGCACGGGCCATTGATCTACAACATAGATTTGCAAAAACTATCAGGACTAAGTTCATGATAAATTTAAGTTCAGTTAATCATATTGCTAAAGAACTCCCACTTAGATAGACATTCCTCTAGTCATCTAAATCTGAACGTGATCCATATCAACTAAACCATGTCCGAGCATCACGTGAGATGGAGTAGTTTTCAATGGTGAAAATCTCTATGTTGATCATATCTACTATATGATTCACGTTCGACCTTTCGGTCTCAGTGTTCCGAGACCATGTATGTACATTCTAGGCTCGTCAAGTTTAACCTGAGTATTCTGCACGTGCAAAACTGTCTTGCACCCGTTGTATGTGAAAGTAGAGTTTATCACACCCGATCATCACATGGTGTCTCGGCCCGACGAACTGTCGCAATAGTGCATACTTAGGGAGAACACTTATACCTTGAAATTTAGCGAGGTATCATCTTATAATGCTACCGCCGTACTAAGCAAAATAAGATGCATAAAAGATAAACATCTCATGCAATCAAAATATGTGACATGATATGGCATCATCATCTCGTGCCTTTGATCTCCATCTCCAAAGCACCATCATGATCTCCATCATCACCGGCTTGACACCTTGATCTCCATGATCGTCTCCAATGTATCTATAATTTTTGATTGCTCCATGCTATATTATCTACTGTTTTGGACATTATTGGGCTTTATTATCCACTTCTATATTATTTTTGGGACTAACCTATTAACCGGAGGCCCAACCCGGAATTGTTGTTTTTTGCCTGTTCTAGGGTTTCGAAGAAAAGGAATATCAAACGGAGTCTAAATGGAATGAAACCTTTGGGAACGTGATTTTCTCAACGAACAAGACCCAGGAGACTTGGACCCTACGTCAAGAAACAAAAGAGGAGGCCACAAGGTAGGGCGCGCGCCTACTGATGAAGCTATGTACCTAGGGTAGGGGCATGGACCTGTCCTAAGAGCCCTACCCAAGGACATCCCTGCAAGAAGTCACCTTTCAATCGACTTGAAGGTATCCCACTCGACGGATTCAAGACACTCGACCAGCGAGCTACCACTCGACTACGAAGCCAACCACTCGACTGACAGGAGATCTAGAGTCACTCCGCAAGCAAACGGTCGGCCATTAAGTAGTCTTTATGGTCATCATAGCACTTTAATAGGGGCATTACCGGTAACGCCCAGTCTTAATGTATTTTAATCCTGCATTACTGGGGACCGGAGGGGTCTGGCGAACTCTATATAAGCCACCCCCCTCCTCAGTAGCAGGGGTTGGCACCCCTGTAATTCATACACACATAATCCAGTTGACCGCCTCCGGGCACCGACACGTAGGGCTGTTACTTCCTCCGCGAAGGGCCTGAACTCGTACATCCTGGTGTATTTACAACTTCTCCATAGCTGAGACCTAGCCTCTCCATACATACCCCCCTACCTCACTGTCAGAGTTAGAACCACGACAGTTGGCGCCCACCGTGGGGCAAGAGTCTTAGCGCCTAGTTGGAGAAGTTGCGATTTTTCCGATCCCTTTGATCATGTTTTCGTGCGGAGATTTGGTGGAGGGCCGCGAGATCCGTCTCGGCGCACTCACGTTCGTCGCCGACAACTCCGCTTGGCTTCAGGAGGCTCCACTCGACATCGACGCCCTCCCCGTCCGCGGTGCGACGCACTTCCGCGCATGTGTTCATGGCATCCTCCTGCGGCAGCCGTCGACCCAGTATCGGTCGACTCCCGTGTCATCTTCCCGCCCTGTCTCCCACCAGCGCAAGCGCTCCGGCCGGTCGAGACTTCAGAGGTGGGTGAGGCATGCCGTGGCCCGCCAGTCGGCAGCCCCACAAGTCGTGGCAATCGAGCCCGACGAATCCCTCTACGGCCTGTTCGACCTGTCGACTGGCTCCGCGGAGACCGCATCCGAGTGCGGCAGCAGCGACCCGGCGGCTGAGGTTCTGGCGGTCGATGGAACACACAGTCCTCCCGGTTTCCCTCGCACCGATGGAGGCGCGGGTGGAGGCGACCCGCCGCATCCCCACGATGAGTATCTCCCCGAACCTCTCACGTCATTGCAGCGAGAGGAGCTTCGCTGCCGTAACATGGATGCACTCCACACTCCTATCATCGGAGAAACCCCCGAGGCCCGGGCCTTGAAGGACGCGCGCTTGGCTAACTTGGCCGAGCGCACTCGACTGGAGAATCTCCAGCGAATACTCGACAAGCAAGCGCGTCAGCGAGCTCCCGAGTCCAGTCGATGTCAGCTCTTCCCGCCTACGCAGGTATATCGAACCCCAGTTCAGAATTTGGCAGCCGCGGCCCGTATAGCAGAATCGATTCAGCCCTCCCAGTCAGAGGCTGGCAGGGGCTTGTTACAAATCAGAGCGTTGCTCTGGGCAGCGGGAAACCAGAATTCCGCTGTTTCTCAGTCGCGGAATAGGATCCGCAGTCGATCCATTGCAACGGATACAGTCCAGTCGGCTCACAGCCCAAGATCGCCCCCGAGGCGTGAGGGACACGGAGACTGGCACGATCAGTACAGAAGAAATGAGTAGTATGATCACCGGTTCGATCGACGTCGAGTGCCAACCCCTCCCTCGAGGAGTGGGTCATATGCGCCTCGACAGCAGGATGACAGACACCCTCATAGTGTTGGGCGGAGAGTTCCAGTCGACCCCAGGGACCCAGGCTTTGATGCGAGATCCATCCTCGTTCAGGGTCTGGTTGACAGGAACAGAGCTCACCGAGAAGGCCACGACAGAGATGCGCCTGCCAGCAGTAGAGTACGTGTCTCGGGGCCAGAGTGTTTCATCAAGCCATCAGGGCCGCAGTGATTCCTCCCAACTTCCGGTTGGCGACTGGAGTCAGCAAGTTCACCGGCGAGTCTAAGCCTGACACTTGGCTCGAAGACTACCGAGTGGCTGTCCAGATTGGTGGCGGCAATCATGAGGTGGCTATGAAGCATTTGCCTCTCCTGTTAGAGGGCTCAGGCAGAGCGTGGATGAATCAGTTAGCACCCAACAACATCTACACTTGGGAGGATCTCTCTCGAGTGTTTTTCACGACCTTTGAAGGAACATGCAAACAACCGGCAGGCCTTACGGAATTGCGGTCTTGCGTGCAGAAACCGAGTGAAACTCTGAGGGATTACATCCAGAGGTGGATCACTTTGCATCACACAGTTGAGAATGTACCAGATCACCAAGCAATTTGTGCCTTTAAAGAAGGCATCAAGAACAGAGAGTTGAACCTGAAGTTCGGTCGGACCGGAGAAATGTCTCTGAATCGGATGATGGAAATTGCCACCAAGTACGCTAACGGAGAAGATGAAGATCGACTCCGGAGTGGCAAGCAGAAAGCAGTCGCCCAGGAAACCGGAGGCAATTCCAGTCGGAGGCAGAAGCGGAAGGCCGAGCCAGCCGCTCCTGGGGAGGCCCTGGCCGTAACTCAGGGAAAATTCAAGGGAAAACCCAAGGGGCCCTGGAACCCCAAGAAAGTCAAGGATCAAGATGGAAATGATGTTTTGGATCTGCCATGTCACATCCACACCAAGAAAGATGAAGAGGGTAACCTTATTTACCCATAGCATACCACTCGACAGTGCCGGCTCCTGATCCAGCAGTTTCAGGGCAAGCAGTCCAAAGACAAGGAAAAAGAGTCAGACAGAGTTGAGGACAAAGAAGATAGTGACGATGGATACCCCCAAGTCAATTCCACCTTGATGATTTTTGCTGATGTCGAAAGCAAAAGTCAACTGAAAGTCATTAACCGTGAAGTGAATATGGTTGCCCCAGCAACACCCAGCTACCTGAAGTGGTCTCAGACTGCCATCACGTTCGACCAGTCCGATCACCCTGCGCACATTGCCACCCCTGGGAGGCAAGCTCTGGTGGTCGATCCAATTGTCGAAGGCACTCGACTGACCAAAGTCCTGATGGATGGTGGCAGCGACCTGAACATACTGTATGCAGAAACGTTGAAAGGGATGGGCATTCCGATGTCCAGGCTCAGTGCCAGCAACATGAGTTTCCATGGAGTCATTCCTGGAAAGAAAGCCGAGTCACTCGGCCAGATTGCTCTCGATGTGGTTTTCGGTGATTCAAAGAATTACCGCAAGGAAAAGTTGACATTTGAGGTTGTGGACTTCCAAAGTGCTTATCATGCTATTCTGGGCCGGCCAGCTTATGCACGCTTCATGGCTCGACCGTGCTATGTGTATCTCAAGTTGAAGATGCCCGTCCCCAGAGGTGTGATCACCGTTACAGGCAATCGGAAGAAAGCAGAGGAGTGTTTTCAGAAAGGATCAAAGATCGCTGATGCTCAGATGTCAGTGGTCGAACTGCAAGAGTACCAGAAGACTGCTGATCCGAGTGAATTGCTGCGGGCCAAGAAGCCAGCTTCAGAATCAGCTTTTCAGTCGTCCGGTGAAACTAAGCCAGTCCACATTCACCCGACCGACCCCGATGCTGCTCCGACTCACATCTCAACGATGCTCGACTCCAAATAGGAAGAAGCGCTCATCCAGTTCCTCCGTGAGAACTGGGACATCTTCGCATGGAAGCCTTCTGACATGCCTGGAGTTCCCAGGGGGCTGGCTGAGCACCGTCTACGAGTCGACCCGAAGTTCAAGCCTGTGAAAGAACATCTTCGACGGTCCGCCGTCTAGAAGAGGAAGGCTATTGGCGAGGAGGTGGCTCGGCTCTTAGCATCGGAGTTCATCCGAGAGATTTACCACTCCGAGTGGCTCGCCAATGTTGTCATGGTCCCCACGAAGGACAAGTCACTTCGCATGTGCATTGACTTTAAACATATCAATCAGGCCTGCCCGAAAGATCATTTCCCTCTCCCCTGCATCGACCAGGTAGTCGACTCGACCGCGGGGTGTGAGCGTTTGTCTTTTCTAGATGCCTATTCTGGGTACCATCAGATCCGTCTGTATGGACCCGACGAGATCAAAATGGCTTTCATCACCCCATTCGGGTGCTTCTGTTATGTCACCATGCCCTTCGGCCTCAAGAATGCTGGAGCCACATTCATGAGGATGATTCAGAAGTGTTTGCTCACTCAAATCAGTCGGAACGTAGAAGCATACATGGATGATATTGTGGTTAAGTCACGGAAAGGTTCCGACCTGCCGGCTGACCTTGCCGAAACCTTTGCTAACCTCAGGAGACATGATATCAAGCTCAATCCATCAAAGTGCACATTCGGAGTTCCAGGTGGAAAGTTACTCGGTTTTCTCGTTTCTGAACGAGGAATCGACGCCAATCCCGAGAAAGTTGGCGCCATATTCCGGATGAAGCGCCCTGTGCGTGTGCATGATGTCTAGAAGCTTACAGGCTGCTTGGCCGCTCTAAGTCGATTCATTTCTCGTCTCGGTGAAAAGGCGTTGCCTCTTTACCAACTGATGAAGAAGTCTGACAAGTTCGAGTGGACTCCAGAAGCTGATGCAGCGTTTGCAGAGCTCAAAGCCCTGCTCTCCACCCAGCCGGTGCTTGCTGCCCCAATCAGTAAAGAGCCTCTGCTGCTTTACATTGCGGCCACGGGACAAGTTGTCAGTATAGTACTTACGGTCGAGCGGGAAGAAGAAGGAAAGGCCTTCAGAGTTCAGCGCCCCGTATATTATGTGTCTGAAGTTTTGACTCCTTCGAAACAAAGATATCCCCATTACCAGAAGCTTGTATATGGGATTTACATGACCACGAAGAAGGTTGCACACTACTTCTCTGACCATTCCATTACAGTCGTCACCGACGCTCCACTGTCAGAGATTTTGCACAACAGAGATGCAACTGGTCGAGTGGTGAAGTGGGCGATTGAACCCCTTCCCCTAGATATCAAGTTTGAAGCAAAGAAGGCTATCAAGTCCCAAGCAATTGCAGATTTCGTCGCCGAGTGGATTGAACAACAGCTTCCGACTCAAGTTCACTCGGAGCACTGGACCATGTTCTTCGATGGATCTAAGATGCTGAATGGTTCCGGTGCTGGGGTAGTATTGGTCTCCCCCCGAGGAGATAAGGTCAGATATGTTCTCCAGATTCACTTTGATTCCTCCAATAATGAAGCAGAATATGAAGCACTCTTGTATGGGTTGTTCATGGCCATTTCACTCGGCGTCTGGCGCCTCATGGTCTATGGCGACTCAGATTTGGTGGTTAATCAGGTGATGAAGGAGTGGGACGTCAGAAGCCCAGCTATGACTGGCTACTACAATGTAGTAAGAAAGCTAGAAAAGAAATTCGAGGGGTTAGAGCTTCATCACATCCCCCGACTGAAAAATCAAGCAGCTGATGATCTGGCAAAGATAGGCTCCAAGAGAGAAGCCATTCCCAGCAATGTGTTTTTGGAACACATCCACTCGCCGTCAGTCCAGGAGGATCCTTTTACAGAAGAAGCCTCGCAACCGAAAAGTGCCACAGATCCGACTGAAGTCGAAATTCCTTGTGTGGTCGACCTAGTCATGGAGGTCTTGGCAATCACTCCCGACTGGACGATACCATACATCGTGTATATCTTGAGGAAAGAACTTCCAGAGGATGAAGAAGAGGCTCGACAGATCGTCCGTCGATCTAAAGCTTTCACAGTCATAAAAGGACAGTTGTATAGAGAAAACGCGACTGGAATCGGTCAGAAGTGCATAACGCCAGAAGAAGGTCAGATAATCCTTAATGATATCCACTCGGGGACCTGTGGTCACCATGCGTCCTCTCGGACCATCATGGCCAAAGCATACCGAGCGGGTTTTTACTGGCCCAGGGCAAACGAAATGGCGAAAGAGATAGTCGACAAGTGTGAAGGCTGCCAGTTCTACTCCAACATGCCGCACAAGCCAGTATCGGCTCTGAGGACCATTCCACTCGTCTGGCCCTTCGCTGTTTGGGGACTAGACATGGTTGGTCCACTGAGAACAGGCAGGAGCGGATTCACACATGTGCTTGTGGCAGTCGACAAGTTCACCAAATGGATTGAAGCCAAGCCTATCAAAAATCTTGATGCTAGCACTGCTATCAGTTTCGTCAGAGAGTTGATATTCAGATATGGGGTCCCACATAGCATCATCACTGACAATGGGTCAAACTTCAATTCAGACAAGTTTAGAGCTTTTTGCGCCTCTCAAGGCACACGAGTCGACTACGCGTCGGTCGCGCATCCCCAGTCGAATGGACAAGCTGAAAGAGCAAATGGTCTGATTCTCAAAGGACTGAAGCCTCGATTGATGTGTGATCTCAAGCACGCAGCAGGCGCTTGGGTCGACGAGCTTCCGTCAGTTTTGTGGGGACTGAGGACCACCCCGAACCGGTCGACTGGAAGAACACCATTCTTTCTGGTTTATGGAGCCGAAGCCGTCCTGCCGAGTGATCTACTTCACAACGCCCCCAGAGTCGAGCTTTATAACGAAGATGAAGCAGAGCAAGACCGGCAAGACGCAGTCGACCTTCTAGAGGAGGAGAGGGAAATGGCTATGATCAGATCGACCATCTATCAGCAAGACTTGCGTCGATTCCATGCCAGAAATGTGAAGAGCCGAGCCTTCCAAGAAGGAGATTTGGTCCTCCGAGTGGATCAACAGAAACCACACAAACTTGCTCCTACTTGGGAAGGCCCCTTCATCGTCACCAGAGTCCTCCACAATGGAGCATATCATCTCTACAACGTTGATCGCCGGATCGACAAGCCACGAGCTTGGAATGCGGAACTACTCCGCCCATTTTACACTTGAATTCTCACCCGGATGAGGTGTAATAAGAAAAACTTCTGTAGTTTATTTTTATCAAAGACAAGAGTGTCCCAGTTCTTCCTGTAATTGCTGTCACTTTTGTTTGCGTACGAAATCCCCCAGTGGGTGGCTTAGCTGCGAATCCGTTTCGCCTAAGTTTGCAAAAAAAATCCTACCGAGTGGTGAGCCAGACTCCCACTCGGGCTTAGCTGCAGCCCAGTGCTCGCCTAAGTATTTGAAAATCCTACCGAGTGGTGAGCCAGACTCCCACTCGGAGGCTTAGCTGCAACCCAGTGCTCGCCTAAGTGTTTGAAAATCCTGCCGAGTGGAGAGCAAACCTCCCACTCGGGGGCTTAGCTGCAGCCCAGTGCTCGCCTAAGTATTTGAAAATCCTACCGAGTGGTGAGCCAGACTCCCACTCGGAGGCTTAGCTGCAGCCCAGTGCTCGCCTAAGTGTTTGAAAATCCTACCGAGTGGAGAGCAAACCTCCCACTCGGGGGCTTAGCTGCAGTCCAAGTACTCGCCTAAGTGTTTGAAAATCCTACCGAGTGGTGAG
>NC_057797.1:386221418-386221854 GCF_018294505.1 Triticum aestivum
AAATCCTACCGAGTGGAGAGCAAACCTCCCACTCGGGGGCTTAGCTGCAGTCCAAGTACTCGCCTAAGTATTTGAAAATCCTACCGAGTGGTGAGCCAGACTCCCACTCGGAGGCTTAGCTGCAGCCCAGTGCTCGCCTAAGTATATAAAAATCCTACCGAGTGGAGAGCAAACCTCCCACTCGGGGGCTTAGCTGCAGTCCAAGTACTCGCCTAAGTGTTTGAAAATCCTACCGAGTGGTGAGCCAGACTCCCACTCGGGGGCTTAGCTGCAGCCCAGTGCTCGCCTAAGTATATAAAAATCCTACCGAGTGGAGAGCAAACCTCCCACTCGGGGGCTTAGCTGCAGCGCAGTGCTCGCCTAAGTGTTTGAAAATCCTACCGAGTGGTGAGCCAGACTCCCACTCGGGGGCTTAGCTGCAGCCCATTGCTCGCCT